>NC_080171.1:33218620-33518620 GCF_950295315.1 Erinaceus europaeus | reverse complement strand
CTCCCTAGCCCCTCCCACCTAAGTTGTGTGTCTGAGAAGAGTAAGTAAATCTGAGCTCAATTGCTCAGAACTAAATTAATGAATAAAAGAATGTTTTCCAAATTCATAGGAAAATGAGAAATATGTTCTGCACTCATCTGCCTCCCTTTTTGTTCTCTTATACTTGACACTCCTCAGTATTATATTAGTTTGCTTTTATATGAGAGTTGGATAATCTCAGTGGCTCCTTTTGGCAATTGATGGGACAGAATTTTTGAGGGATAATTTCTATTTGATAACAGACCTAATAGCCTATGAAGAATTCAGTTCTCCTTACTCATTAGATTTTTGTAGTTCTATAGATTGGCTATTATAAAGACAACATTTAGGAGAAGAAAATCTATCTATTATATATTAAATTAATTATTTTATTATATTTATTTATTGAGTAAAGACTGATAGAAACAAGAGGGAAAGGAGTGATAGAGGGAGAGAGACAGAGAGACATCTGCAACACTGCTTTACCACTCACAAAACTTTCACCTCTATAGGTGGGGACCAGGGGCTTGAACCCTGTTCCTTGAGCACTCTAATGTGAGTGCTTAACCAGGCGCACCCCCTCTGGACCCTAGTCCTCAGAATTTTCTAGTCTCTCAAGAGAAGATACTATGAAAAGTTAAATTCATTGTATCAAAATATGTACTGTCTCAATGGATGTATTGGTTATTTTGTTACTGTTACAATGATGCCCTTTTCAGTTCTTCTTTCTTAGTTTTCTCTAATTCAGCCTCAGTCTTGCTAATTCTGTTTTCTGCCTCAGTTATTCTATTCTCTCTCCTCTCTATTGTTTCCTGCAGGTCAACTATTTTATCACCCTGTTCCTATACTGTATTAGCTTATTCAGCAGTTGTGCTCTTAGCTCAGCTATTTCTTTCCCTGGTTAATATCTCCAGTGTTTCTTCTGGCTTCAACCATTATATTTGGTGTGTTATCAGGTCTCTCTCTCTCTCGCTATTTTTCTTTTTTTATATCAAAGGTAATTTAAAACATTTAATGAAGTATAATATGTAAAAATCTTTGCATATTACTCGTCATTCACTTTTCTCTCTTTTTTTTTCTCTCTCACTACTTTTCAATCTACTAATCACACTTGCCTGGATTTATTTGTATCTAAGTAATGTACTTATGGGTTCACAGTTGCAAAAATTAACAATTGTTTTAATGTTATTTCAATCCCTGAGGTAAAGCACAGTGACTGCTAAACCTTCTTATATTATTTATCTTCCCTGCAGACTATGGTAGCGAGAGGGCTTTTTAACTATAACTAGATTTTTTTTTAGCTTAATCACTCATTTGTGATGAAGAGATAAAACAAGGTGGGGGATAGATAGCACAGTGGTTATGCAAAGAGACTCCCATTCTTCAAGGTTCCAGCATCTCAGGTCCAATCCCTGCTCTACCACCAGCCAGAGTTGAACCAAGCAGCACTCTGTGGCCCTGTGTTTCTGAGTACAGGTCCAATCCCTGCTCTACCACCAGCCAGAGTTGAACCAAGCAGCACTCTGTGGCCCTGTGTTTCTGAGTAAATCCTGGTTTCTGAGGGAATTATTTATTCTTGTCTCTAATTTATCAGGAGAATGATATGAAAATAAATATATATCCACACCTCTGGACCACCAGAAATGTAGATATTCTCCTGAGTCACCTGGCCAGTTTTCTGCCGCCCCCCCAACCCCGTCAGTATAGGGCTTCCCTGCTGCTGTTCCAGTCCCTGAGGGACAACAGCAATGGAGACCCACAGTTATAAGTTGGTGAAGTTTAGGTGATCTTCTCCTCTCTTCAGCAATCTTTTTGTTGATTAAACTCAAACTAGAGGTGGTACATCAACTGGAAAACTGTTGAACTAGTACCAATAGCTCTGGAGTAGGGACAGGTTTAGCCCCAGGAATCTCTCTTTAAGCCCCCTCCTGTCCATGAGTCACATGTATTTGCATTCACCTCTGGCTTGAAGTATTCCTGAAGTAATCTTATTCTATCTTGTTACATTCTCAGGTGAACCTCTTTGCTATTCCCATTTGATCCAATGATACCCTTGTCAAGTAAGTTTTTTTCTTTTTAGTCTATATGTTGTTTTATTTGTGTCCTGTTCATATGTCAAAATCACATCCATGTTTATTAAAAAATCACTTTCTTTGTAATGTATACTAATTTGTTCAGAAACTGTAAAGAATCTAAATTATGTGAGCTGTAGGAAACACAGCTTTAGATGGTTCATATCTGATCCATATTATTTTAACTTTGTTTAAATACTATCCAAGTATAAATAGTTTAAGATAACTTGCCAGATGAATGAGTTACTGTCATATCTCTTTTACATAAAAATAATTTTGCTAAAGCTTGCCCCTGGGGAAAGGCTAGAGAGATTAAAATAAGTGACTTTCTTACCTCCCTTTACTCTGTCAAGCAGAAGAGGAGAGAATGGGAAGCCTTGACAAGAAGAGAAGGGGCTTTAATTGAGGGTATGGAAGGCTCAGGCCCTGCTTTCTAATTATGGTGTTCTTTCAAGTATCAGAGGTGCAAATCCAAATACATTGCAATTTACTAGAAAGTAAAGCCAACTTAAATAAAGTACTATTCAATTCAAAGAAATTTAGAAGGCCTTTTTTTTTCCCCTTTAAGCCAGACAACTAATGATTATATTCTTGTACTCCTGGAGAATTTAAGATTCTAAATGTGAGTGCCACCTTGCCATTTTTCTTACTTAAATCTCTCTCTCTCTTTGTGTGTGTGTTTGCTAAGCATTTCTGCATATGGATTCATGGTTTGTTTTTCAGTGTACAGAAGATATTCCTGATGACCAGAGCTCTTTAATTCTAGTTCCTATAACATATATTACTTTTATACCTTATACTCTGCTATTTCAATAAGAAATATGATCACAGGGCAACTGAAGTTAATAACCAACTTTAGGAGGACATTGTTTAAATGGTTTCTCAATTATATTCCAATTGGTTCCTTGTACTGATAAAATGAAAACCTCCTTAGTAGTAGAGCTCATGTTACAAAGGTGAATTGAAGTTTTAGGATTCTTACTGTCATTTAACATTTAATGGCATTCAATTTCCCCAAGTTATATTTTTGACCTAGTGTTCCATATTTCATCCATCACAAATACATTCCTGTAGACCTCTGTACCAAACGAACTTCATTCAATTTCATGGTGTACTATTCAATTATTCTTTTATTTAGTGGGTTATAATTAATTGAACAAAACCGGTTCTAGTATCTTTCACATATGGTGCGATCAGAGGAGGAAGTGTTCAAATGTTCTTCCAGTATTGATGAAGAGTTTCTGTTCTGTGAATGCCACACAAGCAGCTGTACAACCAGAATTTCTTGGTGGCCAAATATAAAGTCTTTTAATTAGAAGTATGTGATGCTATAATGAAAACATTATCGAACCAGCTGTACTGTGTGTACAGATTTTCTGTTTTTATTCATGTGTGTGCATCTATTACAAACATAGCACAAATAGAATATAAAAAGAAGTTAACACTCACAGCCAAACCTGTTAAATTTAGTTCAACAAATTGTATGAAATCCTCCATCTGTTTGCTACATTATCCTCAAAATGATAATAGGCAAGACAGATTTGCTAGCTAAGTTTACAGAGAATGACATATACATACATATACATATATACCCCTAAATGGAACAAAACCAAACAGGATTATTTTCTCCTCTATGGCTTTGAGTGCTTATGTTGTGATATTATATTCATTCAGATATTATTTCTGAACTGTTTTGTCAAAGATCACTTTGAAATTTATTTATCAGTAATTACTGCTTTGACCAGTATGAATACTCTACAAGAGTAAGCAAAATCCATTACTCTTCTGCTTTTTTTTTGGGGGGTGGGATCATGTGTAATCAAAACAGTATCAGGAAGATTAGGAAAGGAAAAATCAGCTTAACAAAATACAGAAGGACAATTTTCATGAAGGTATATTCTAATGTAAAATAGTACTGACTTGGGACATTTATCCTGTGTTAAGAAGTTTGGCTGCCAAGAGGGGAAAACTTCACATGACAAGGAGAGAAGTAGCTTATCTTTATTATGAGAGTAAAAAGATTAATTTCTTAGAGAAGACTAAGAAAACTGGGCCTCAAAGAGTTGCTCATTAATTCATTTACACCTGAATGATAACCCCCAAATATATTTTTCTGGACCATCCAAAGGGAAGTAATGATTGTTTCTCTGTCAAGAAAAAGGCAAAAAACTGAGACAAAAACAGGAGCTTCTTCTCAGCCTCTAAAACTCACACTTCTTACAACTGAATTTGTATTCTTGAGTCATGGAATAGACTTTCCACCTCAGGCCTACAGAGACTTTACTGAACTCTCAAGAAGGGGATACTTAACTAGAATAGGCCATCTCTGGTCTATCTCATGAAGCATATTGGAAAAGAGAAATAGAAAATAAAGTAGTGAATATCAGTTATAAAGCACATATATGAATAACCACCCTAAATGTGATTTACCAATCAATGACACTGAATGGTTGGATAGGTAAAAAACTAAGATCCACTTATTCATATGTAGGTTTCTATAAGAAACCTATATTTGAAATAAAGACAAACATAGACTCAGAGTGAAATTCTGGAGTAAGGTGTTCCAAACCAATAATTCATAAATAAGGGCAGGAACTGCTATTTTAACTGCATATCAGACAAATTACATTTTCAGAAAAAGAGTAGTAAATGTCAAGAAGGAATATTATATAATTATTAAACAATTAATTCAACAAGGAGCTGTAACTATCATCTGTGTATATGCAGTGATACTGGGGTACCCAAGTAAACAAAAGAAATTCTAACCTCAAAGAATTCACTGACATCAACACAATAGTAGCAGGAGACTTGAACACACTATTTAGATCCAGAGACAAATCATTGGGACAAAAAAAATCAACAGTGAAGAAATTACCTTAAAGTAAGTCATAGAAATGAACTTAACTGTCATACACAGAATTTGGCATCCCCAAACAAGTGAATACACATTTTTCTCAAGTGCACATGGAACATTTTCTAGGATTGTCCATACACTGGGACACAAAGAATATATATTGGTAAAATGGCTATTCTACCTAAAGCAGTTTTTATATTGAATGCAACACCTATCCAAATCCCAATTATATTCTTTAAAGAAATAAAACAATTCTGAGAGAGAGAGAGAGAGAGAAAGAGAAAGGAAGGAAGTGTCACTTGCCCTAGCTTCCAAATATACTACAAAGCAATAGTAATTAAAACGCAGATCCAAAAAGGATGATAAAGGGCCTAGTGGAGGTTGTATTGTTATATGGAAAACTGGCAAATGTTATGCATGTAGAAACTATTGTTTTTACTGTTGAATGTAAAACATTAATTTCCCAATAAAGAAATTAAAAAAATTTTTTTTTAAATGTCATATTGGAACAAAACACTCAGACCAATGGAACAGAGTATGGGATGATATCACTTAAAGACAGAAGTTGAAAAATAAGAACAAGCGGGAAAACACAAAGCAGAACTTGGACTGGAGCTGGTGTACTGCACCAAAGTAAAAGACTATGGAGTGGGGGTGAGGGTCAAGTCTGAGAATATGATGTCAGAGAACCGAGAGGAGGTTGAATTTTTATGTGGAAAACTAAGAAATGCTAAATATGTACAAACTCTTATGCCTGAAGCTCCAAGGTCCCACTTTGAGTCTTGCACACCACCATTAGCCAGAGCTGAGCAGTGATCAGGAAAAAAAAAAAATCAACCAGCTCAACAGTAGAACAACAAACAACTTAGTAACAAAGTAGACAAAAGATTTGAGCATATGTTTCTCTAAAGAAAACATATAAATGCTCCACAGAAATGAAAAAAAAATACTCCGTATCATTTCTTATTGGAGAAATGCAAATAAAAACATCAACATAGGGGACAGGTGGTGGTGCAGTGGGTTAAGTGCACATGGTGTGAAGCCCAAGGACCAGCCAAAGGATCCCGATTCGAGCCCCCAGTTCCCCACCTGCAACAGTGGTGGCAGGGCGAGGGGTCACTTCACAAGTGGTTAAGCAGGTCTGTAGGTGTCTATCTTTCTCTCCCTATCTCTGTCTTCTCCTCCTCTTTCAATTTCTCTCTGTCCTATCCAACAACAATGACAGAAATAACAACAATTACATCAAGGACAACAATGAATTTTTATTAGTGGTGGATTGGTGTTTCTCTTTTTTCCCTATCTCCTACTCTCACTCTCCATCTGGAAAAAAAAAGGTGGGCGGAGGGAAACCATGCCTGGAGCAATGGAATTGTGCAAACATGAAGCCTCCTTGAAGCTCTGACAGTGAAAACAGTTACCCTAGACTGCATTTCTTGAAAGACACTTTGGCTATTTCTATGATATTACTAAATTTAAAATAATACATATGTATTTTTCATAAATCATGTATAAATAAATTTTACTAATACTACTTAACGCAAAGCAACAAACCACACAGGTAGATACAGACAGAAAGAATAATTCACAAATGTGGGGACCTCTCCTGGATAGTGAATAACTCTTGATCAGCATAGGATATTTCCCTAAAGCCTTATGATGAGGTAATTAAGGTTGGAGTACATGACTTCCAGGGCAACTGTATCTATTAATTCCTGGCCACAAATATTTATTAAATAAAAGCTTAGATGATGTTACTTATCAGGTTAGAAAAAAGTAAAGTCTCTTGGTAGATTTTTATCCTCAGAGCAGATTATTTTCTCTTGCATAATTGAAGGGCACACTCTACCTGGCCTGAAGACTGTCTGACCTTTTCACAGGAGATCACATAACAAGAGGCCATAAGTGTCAAATAAAGGGCATGACAATTTCAGAAAGGCAGAAAATTAGGAGACAGTTCAGAGGACAGCTGCCATGAAGATAAAGAGTTTTAGAAAAGAAGATAGGATGGGATCAGTAAACCTACATGAGGAGCCTCAAAAAGGTGTGATAGTTGCTTTGTTTGTTTTTTGTTTTTTGTTCGTTTTTAACATATGTGGGAATGACTATTTGGTACAGAGATTTTTTTATTTTCCTTTCCTGACAAGGCAATCTTAGGAAAAGCTAGTATTTCTAGATTCCTTACAGGTTTGAAAATTTGGTTTAATTCATAAAGTAGGAGTAAAATATCTACGTCAACAAGTATCAGAGAAAGCATGCAAATTCCTCCAATGGGAGGATTTATGTATTTTTTACAAGACTAGCATTTGCAATGAATAGCAGAGACTCTAGAATGATAAAGATGGATGAATTTTGCATTATTTCTGAAGACACAGATGTATATTAGTAAAGATGACCTGTAAAACAAATAGCTATTTTAATTTCTCAACAGGATTTACCACCTAGTTGATGTCAAAAGACTGAAATCTTTAACTACATTTGTAGGGATTTTTTTTTTCCCTCCTTGCTCCTGGGCATATCTAATTTAGTGGAAAAGGCAAGAAAGATACATAGAAAAAATAATTTAAGCCAACCACAGGAGATTAAGAAAATCTTAAATATTTAGTAATTATACATGTTCTAGATAACACTTGTGTAAACAAAGAACTTGAAGAGAAATAAAAAGTGCCTTGAGAGGCCAGATGGTGCTGCACCTGGTTGACCGCACATGTTCCAGTACACAAGGACTAGGATTTGAGTCCCTGCTCCCCACCTGTAGGGGGAAAGCTCTGTGAGTGGTGAAGCAGTGTTACAGGTTTCTCTCTGCCTCTCTTCCTTTCTATCATCCCCTTCCCTCTCAATTTCTGGCTGTCTTTATCCAATAAATAGAGATAATAAAAAATAAAATAAAAAATTACCTTGAGAAAAATGAAAATGGAGAAAAAAGCTATCAGATCTTATGCGATGCAGCAAAAGTCATATAAAAAAGAAAGTTCATAGCAATACAGGCCCACATTGACAAAAAAGAAAGATCTTAAATAAGCAGTGTAGCATTACATCTGAAGGAAGCAGGAAGGGAGCAACAAACAAATGCCAAAATTAGCAGAAAGAGTGAAATAATAAAAATCAGAACAGAAACAAATGAAACAGGAATGAAAAAGATATAATATAAAAGATCAATGGAACCAAGAGCTAGTTCTTTGAAGGATAAAAAAAAATATTTCAGCCTCTCACTAGGCTAAGATAAAAAGAGAGAAGTCCATAACCAAATAATATTAGAGTGAAATTGCACTGGTACTTGCAGAAAAACAAATAATAAATTTGTTTACATAATAAAAGTATGGTATGCCAACAAATTAGCCTAGAAGAAATTGTCACTTTTTTTAGATCATATAGCCCTCCAAGATAGGACAGGAAATAATAGATAACCCAAATAGGCAAAACACAAATGAAAATACAGAATCATTAATCAAGTCTCAAGAGCTAAAGGTCAGGTGTACTTACTTGGCTTCATTAATGAATTCCACACAATTTTCAATGTAAATTTAAAACCCATCCTGCTCAAATTGTTCTAAAAGTTGGGAAGGGGTGGGCACTCTCCAACACATTCTATGAGGTCAATATCTCTGATCTCCAGTGCAAGAAAGGATGGTATAAGAAAGCAACATTAAATGAATTCACTCATAAGTGGAACTTAAGAAAAAAAAAGGACAGTAGGGGAAAAACAGAGAAATGTGGACTAGATGTGGTGTGTTGTGCCAAAGCAAAAGATTCTGAGGAAAATGGGAAAGGGATGAAGTGAAGGAACACTGGGGTCTTGGTGTATGCTGCAGAGGGGGAGGTTGCCAAGTTGGGGAAGCAAGTTTCTTCCAGACACCTAGGCACCTATCATGGGGATATACAAGATTGTACCTGTGTATCATCAATTGTACTATAAATTGGTTATGGAAGAAGTATACCTCAATGTCATAAAAGCCAAATATGACAAGCCCATGGCCAGCATCATACTCAGTGGTGAGAGACTGAGTGTTTTTCCCCTGTGATCTAGAACAAAACAAGGATGTTTACTCTCAAAACTACTGCTTAGTCTAGTCCTGGAAGTCCTATCCAGATTAAACAGGAAAGTAAAAAGGTATAAATGTAATACAGATTAGAAGAGAAGTTAAGCTGCCAGTTTTGGCAAATGATAAGATAACATATATCAAAAACTCTTAAAAACATAAACAAAAAACCAACTAGAAAATATTAATAAGTATTGATAAATTGAGTAAACTAGTAGGCTATAAAATAAATATACATAAATCTGTAGCACTTTTTTTTTTTGACAGAGTGAGAGAGACTACAGTATTGAAGATTTCTTCAATGCAATGGGAGCTAGGTTCAAACCTGGGTTACATATATAGATATCTAATAAATGACAAAGGAGACACCACACACAATGGAGAAAAGAATGTCTTCAATAAATGATGTTGGGGAAACTGTTATTTGAGACAGCAAAAATAAAATAATGGAACTACACTATAATTTAATTCTATACACACAAATTAATTCAAAATACATAAAAGACTTGGATTTTAGACATGAAATTCTAAAAACTATAGATAAAAACATAGGTGATACACTCTTGGAACTTCAAGATCAGAACAGTTTTTAAGGGTTCGGTACCACTGACAAAAGAAAATAATGCAAAAATAAACAAATGGGACTACAGAATATTTAAAAGGTACATATCATAAATATTTTCCACAAGGATATAAAGGAAACATAGCAAATATGAAGATATTTGCATATCATATGTATAATAAGGAATTGATATCTAAAAATACATAAAGAAATAATATACATTAATAATTAAACAGTCTAATAAAATGTGAACAACAGATCTGAATAGACACTTTTACAAAGACACACAGATGGCCCACAGTCATATGAAAAGGTGTTGACATTATTTATTATTAGATAAATGCAAATTACAACACACTTATGAAAATGGCTCACATCAAAAAGATTGAAATAAACAAGTGTTGGCAAGGCTGTATAGAAAAAGGAAGTCAGGGGCCAGGTGGTAGAGTAGCAGAGAGCAAGGACTGGAATTAGGATCCAGGTTTGAGCCTCCGGCTCCCCACCTGCAGGGGAATCACTTCATGAGGGGTGAAGCAGGTCTGCCGGTGTCTATCTTTCTCTTCCACTGTCTTCCCCTCCACTCTCAACTTCTCTCTGTCCTATCCAACAACAACAATGGCAACAAAATGGACAAAATGGCTGCCAGGAGCAGTGGAATTTTAAATACTTTACCTGATTTTATCTGGATAAATAATAAGTCCTTCAGATTATTATTATTCACTATTACATGATCTTAGAACCTGAAACACATTCCCAAAGACAAAACAAAAAAGATAGCTATTTCCCCCCTAGATTTAGAGTTATTCCTTGCAATTGTCAAAAAAGTTTCCACAATTCCTGAAAACTGGCAATGAGTAATTATTATGAGTATAGTTCTTTTTTTTTAAATTTCATTTATAAAAAGGAAACACTGACAAAACCATAGGATAAGAGGGGTACAACTCCACATAATTCCCACCACCAGAACTCCGTATCCCATCCTCTCACTTTATAGCTTTCTTATTCTTTTTTAAATTTTTAAAAAATTTTAAAAAATTTATTTATTCCCTTTTGTTGCCCTTGTTGTTTTAGTTATTATTGTTTTTATTGTTGTTGGATAGGATAGAGAAATGGAGAGAGGAGACTTACTTTTACTCGAAGTAAAAGTACTTTTACTTTTTGTACTTTTACTCGAAGGTATGTATTTTCCCCTAATTTATGGATACATGTGCACATATGCTGTATCTATCTCATGGGCCCTGGTTTAAATCTAGGTTCTGTGACTTTGGTAAGAAGTATACCATCTGAAATGGAACTATGGAGTCCTATGAGCAAGGAAAGGTCTCACCAGATTAATAGAACTGAATGATTGACATCCCACCCCTGTCATCTCTGGACACAATCTGAAGTGAAACATGTCAAGGTGGTACTGGATGGATTGATTGGTTGAGATCAGCAGATATAGTATTAAATGGTATGGTTCAAGAGAAGCACAAAAGAAAACAAGCCACACCCAAGAAGTTCCAGGACTGGGAGAAATATGGGCTTTATAGATAATGGGGAAGGTTTCTGCTATTTTAGAGTTTAAGAAGTCAATAGTTATTATTATAACCGAGTTATTTGGGAATTTGGTTTACTTTGAGAATCCCATTGTTAGGACTTGCTGTATCATACAAGATCTCACAATGGTTCATGTTACTTAATGCTATTTCCGAACAGCTGTATCATATATACTGACAAGCCCCATTGCTTCTTGTCTCCCTGGTCTATGATTTGATATTTCAAAGAAAAAGTCTTTATTAGAAATGTATTAACAATTTAAGCCCACTGTTAAAGTTCAACAAGGTTACCAATTTGAAACCTTAAGTGCTTAGATTGAGGGGTGGCAGGAGGGACATGGACCTTTGTTGGTAGGAATGGTGTTAATATACACTCTTATTAAGTTGCAGTCTTAAGACTCACTAGTCAATATGAGAGGGGAAAAATAGATTGAATATCTGGAACTTTTTGATGCATAGGAACCCCTTTCTTTTAACTAGATTGTTGAAGTCCCTTAGAAATCTCCTATATGCCACTTAACTTACTTGACTTCAACATATTTTTTAGCAATTGCTTCTACTTTATGTACAAAAACACTAATATATCTGAAGAAATATCAGTATCTAATGAGAGACTGGGGTCAAGATAGAGCTAGAATGCTTCACAAAATGGAGTCTGTGCAATAAATGGTTCCAAACAAACTGAAGACTAGCTGTCACCAACAGTTCCCACATATATTCTGAAGACAAGTCAAGGGTTCCTTTGGATTTACCTGTCCCTGATGTCTAAATTGGACCTAGTTAATTCCTGAATATTTGGAACTATTCTAGTCTAGCATGGAGTCAGTTAAACTGTGGTTGGCTATCCCTGAACCCTAATTCAATCTCCGTCATATGCAGTGCAACCAAATTAGTTCACTCAATCCACTCCATATTTACTAAGGACACCAGTGCACCTCAGACCAGATCCATTCTGGTTGGCTAATAATAGCAAGTATCTTTAATACTTCTCAATTTGAACTAAATCAACAGATTCCACAAATGGAGGCTTCAGACTGGAAATGGGTAGAATACACCTCTAACATAGAACTGCAGACAGACTAAACCAAGAGCTAAAGAGAATATCTGGTAAACACTGGACAGAAGAGTCAACTACTTCTGGAAGAGAAGAAATTAGAAGAAGTGTGTGTGTAGGGTGAATTCTTTGCCTTTGGAAATGACAAGAAAGAGAAATTAGTAAGGTTCAATTCAAAGTGCCATGCCTCTATTTCTTTTTTCTTATTTTTTATTTTATTAGTAATTTAATAATGATTGATAAGATTGTGGTACAGTTCCCACCACCTGAGTCCTGTATCCCAACCCCTCCATAGGAAGATATCCTATTCTTTATCCCTCTGGGAGTATGGACTAAAGATCTTAATGGGGTGCAGAAGGTGGAAAGTCTGGCCTCTGTAATTGCATCTCTGTTGGACATGGGCATTGACAGGTCAACCATACCCACAAGCAGTTTCCATGCCTCTGTTTCTCATTGTTCCCCCACCCCAACACCAATGATAACAGGTGCACTGTTCTGGGTGTGCTACTGCCCAGGTCCCTCCAGTGTCAATAAGAATTTTCTCTAGACTGTTTCTTTTGTAAAACAATTAAAGAACAAAATTACAAAAACAAACAAACAAACAAACAAAAAAACACCACCTCTAATTGGCTTAAATAATTCATTAATAGAGCAACATTCTTCTATAGTAAATATAAGGGCCAGCAAAAAAGGTTAATAGGCACAAAAAGAAGATATGAAGTTATTTACAAAAGATATTTACAGGTGATGATACCTTAGGGAAAGTTACAGGGAGTTATTATATAGATTAACTCCCTATAGCAGATTGGCAACTCCAGGCTGATTAGTTCAAGATACATTTTGGAGAAAGATTGAAATGCAGTAAGATTAGGGATTAATTCTGGGTGGGGGGAATCCATTTAGGAATCCATTTGTGACTTTTATTTTCTATGTTTAACAAAACCAAAAATCAATGTGACTATGGTAGGAGATGGGGGTAATTGGAGGGAGGTTAGATCATGTAAGTAGACCTTAGGAATTGAAAGAGTATCTTTATAAAGGAGCAGGGTTATTGCTGAGGCTCAGCACCTACATGATGAATCAACTGCTCTCAGTGTATGTTGTTGTTATTGTTGTTATTTTGATAGGACAGATAGAAATTAAGAGGGGAAGGAGAGACACAGAGAAAGAAAGAGACACCTGTAGACCTGGTTTAATACCCATGAAGCCTCTCCCATGCAGATGGGGAGGGTGGCTCAAGCTCAGACCTCACACACTGTAATGTGTATGCTTAACTGGGTACACAGCCTCTCGCCAACTTTTTATGGCATGGGGGTTTTCAGGGAAAAAATAGCTATCCATAAAACAGAAAATAGGCCTCATTAGAAACTGAATCTGCCGGTACCCAGATTTTAATCCTCTGGCATTTGAAAGTCTGAAAAATTAGAAGTTAGCATATTTTATTTATTATTGTATAGAGACAGAGAGAAATTGAGAGGGGAGATTGAGAGGGAGAGACACAGAGAGACACATGCAGCCCTGCTTCACCACTCGTGAAGCATTCCCCATGCAGGTGGGGACCAGGGGCTTGAACCTGGATTCTTGTGCACTGTAATGTGCGCACTTAACCAAGTGTGCCACCACCTGGCCCCAGAAATTAGCATTTGTTAAAGATACCCTGTGAATTCTACTTTTTTTTTTTTTTTTTTTTACTATAGCAGACCAAAGTAGCCTGTAGGCTATATTATAGCTGGCAGAAGCTCTGCATACTTTAGGAAGAGTAAGAAGTAGTGTCCAAAGAAAATGAAAGAATGAAATAAAAGGTGAACAAGATGTATATGAAAATACTGGTTTGTAACAGGATGGATTTGTATATATGTGCATGTGTGTCTCCGTGTGTGTGTGTGTGTGTGTGTGTGTCTACAATAGTGTATGCTTAAGAAATGTAGGTAAGTTTCTTCTTCTAGCGTTTGCCCTTCTTCCGTAGCCAGTCAACAGCGTCAGGTTGAGCCTGATGTAAAGTTTCGAGACCTCCTTTGAATCTGGAGAGGTGGCAGTCATTGACTATGTGGGTCATAGTCTGTCTGTAGCCGCAGGGGCAGTTCGGGTCGTCTCCTGAATATTATTTATTTTATACATATTAGTTTTATGAATGTTGAGTAATACTTATTCATGTTCATTGTGTCAGTCCCACAAGTTAAAGCTGATAAATGCTGTGTTTTTTTTTGTTGTTGTTGTTTTGTTTTGTTTTAAAAACTTGTAGTTTATGATTCAACATTTACAAAAGTGTAAAATAAAGGTTTTAGTTTCTCTATTTGGGTTTGTGTAAAGATTAAAACACCATATAGCAAGGATGTATGTGGAGACAATATAAACCTGACTGCAAATGTCTTTAAAAATTCCAGGCAGTATTTCCACTTTGAGACAGTGAAATGCTGAGATCCCAAGTCAATGTCTTCAAATAGTAAAGGACTCAAGTGGTACCTGGAGGTAAAACAAGAACTTTCATTTAGGTGAATACATGACATGCTGAAAGATTGGAGCTAGTAAACAGGAAGGCACGACAGAGGTCAGCAGAGGGTCCAAGTGAAGTGGAGAATTCATGGGGCAGGCATATGGGGGAGGGGCAGTAGGCACACCTTCCTCATGACCCCTCCCCCACCTTCAGGAACCTTTTGTGACCCCAGTCCTTTGTGATGCAGGCCTAGGACTATGTAACCCCCTGCCTGCACAATCAGAGCTCAGCTGCCTCAGGCAATGGAATTCAGAAACTGGAATGTTCTCTCATTTCTGAATAGCTATTCTGAATCCTGGCTGAGCTCCAGCTCAATATTCTTCAATGTGAACTCCAGCCTCATTCACTTGTGTGGGCTGGGGTTGCTTCTTTTGCTCCTCTGCTGCCTACTGGGGGTACCATCTTTATTCAACTTTTGGAAAACCAGGAAAAAGGTAAGGAAACGGAGCAAACTCAAGAGAAAATTGATTATTGTTTCTATCTTTATCACCACATTTAGAAAGTAAGTTTGGTTGGCTCAGAGAAACAATTCAGGAGTTGTGAGGAGAAAATCCATCATTCTTCTAAGGAATGAGGCTAGGTTGTGGGGTGGGGGTGGGTGGGGTGGGTGGATGGGGGTGTGCAGGAGCCAGAAAGGGATCCAGTAAAGGCTGTTTCCATTTGATGTATTCCAGTAATCTGGGTATGGTGGAAGGGTTCCAGGACAGTCTAAAAAGCAATTCTGTTGTCCAGGATTAGGTATTTAGAATTCAGGATTCCTGCAGAGAAGGGATTCCCTAACATTTGATCATGAGTCATATCTTCCTATCAGGTGCCTCTCCATGAAGCCTTCCTTCATGTTGGGCTGATCAGGAGAGCAGTACTGACCTTGAGTGTCTTAGAGGAGAGTGAGCATGAGTTGTGCCAGAATCCAGAGTCCTGTCTGAGGGACCACCCCAGACACCTTGTATTCATCCTCTAAGAAAGGGACTACTGACTTACCATATCAAGTGTGGCCTCATCAAAAATAATGTTTGTGTTTATCAAGGTGAAGGATTGAAATATATCACCTTGAAAAAGAAAAATTTAGATCCAAATTGTATTCCTAGAAAGGAAAATAAATGTGTTTGAGTTGCCTGGGGAGTGAGCATGGAGTCGTAGCCCCTCATCTACTTCTTTTTGTTCCCAGTGTCAGGTCAGAGCCAAGAGGAGAAGGAAAGGTGGGACACACAAAGGTAGGGTTTTTCCTTTTCCACCTGCAATCTCCCAAGGTGACCCTGTGTCTCCTTTTCATGATGTCTAGAACCATGAGGAGCTCATATGTTAGATACAGTACCATTCAGTAAATAGAGCCCCTAAAGGAGAGGTTGATGGGAAGGCTATCAGCCTGACACACTTCTCAGACTCCCTGCTTAGCTCATCCTGGGTATGAAGCAGTGAAGGAGCTGGGCAATGGGTGTTGCCACGTACATGGCCAAGGGAGATAGGAGGACAAATTCTGTCTTTGAATTCATGAATTCCAGGTTCCTCTTGGAGGTAACAGTTAGTCTCTGATTCACATGGTGAGCTTGAATATAAGCTAATATGAGATCATATTTTATAAATAAAGCAATATACATACGGGAATGATCTCAATAGTATCACTGACCACTTGACCTCACCTAATGATGCACACAGTGTCTCACACCCCAGTATTCTCCCGTAAAAGGGCCCCATGTGTGCTTCTACCTTCACAACATGTAACCTATTCTCCTGGTTTTCCAGGTTGGAGCGATTACCAGAGGGACATAGAGGAGGAAAGGAAGTTGATTTCCATTCTCAAAAGGTGACCAGTCTTCCTCATGCCCTGGGGTCGTGCAATTCCAAGGGTAGTTATGGGAGGGGGTGGGGAAGCCAAGGAAACAGGCATGTGAATGAAGACCAAGAGTGAGCTAGTGGGGTAGACTGTGGTGTCATGGGTGTGGGCAGTGCGGAGGGGCAGCACGCTTTAGGTAGTCCCCTCTCACCCCCCAGGCTAAAGGGTCCTCTTTTTCTTGTTCTGTTCCTGGCTGCATCTTTATACTTCCTGTCTTCCACAGCCCCCCTGGTCGAAAACATGACAGCATCCGTTTCCGTCGACTCTTATGTCCAGACCCCTCTTGTGAGGTGTGTAACACCGCAACCTCTGAGATCAGTCAGCTGCTGTTCCCAGAGGTCCTGGAAGATGCTTCTCTCTTTGTGTCCCCTTTGGCCTCCACAGCTCTGGTGGCAGATTCATCACCCACTCTGTCACCTGCCTCCTCAGTAGCCCCTGCAGGAGACCTGATACCATCTTCCCTGCTTGTGTCTTCCCCACCACCTCTCTCCATTCCCTCACCTAACCCAGTGACCCCTCTGGATGAATTTCTTGCACCCTCACCACTGGGCTACTCTCTCCCTCCAGAACCTTTCCCTCTCCTGGATTCACAATTCCCAGTGACCCTTTCCTCACCCAAATCCCCTCCCTTTCCCCCTCCTCTACCACATAGCATGCAGAGAGTAGATCCTGCTCTCCAGACAGGGCTCCCTGTGCCACTCAAAACCATGTACACAGTGGATCCCATCATGTTCCCAGACGTTGGCACCTTATCAGACTTGGCTCAGACGGTGAACCCTGCTGGTTCATATACTTGTCAGCAAGCACCACCCACCCTGCCTGTGTTACCAGCACCAGACTGCACCTTAACTGTCACTCAGTCTCAGTCAGTTTCCATCCTACTGAAACCTGTGCAGGAGAAGCCATCTGCAGACAGTGCTGGTGGGCTGTGTGCATATGTCCCAGCAATGACAGGCATTGACCATTCAAGCCTGTCAATTTCACAGTTCTCCTTGTGGCAGGCTCACGCTAAGAAGTTGTTTTGTTCCACCTTACCACAAGGTGAATTCAACCAAGAATTTCTTGCACTCCATTCTTCTGAGACATCTTTTGGGGGAAACCCTGCTGCAAATCTCGTTGAAACTGTTAACATCTCATTTCTCAGTCCTGAGGTCCTGGCACTCCTAGAGAAACATATACAAAATAAAATTAATTTTCTGATACGGAAAGAAAAGGAAAAAAGGGATTCTCTTCTGAAACAACTCAAGTCAGAGTACCAACTAAACACTTCAGGGGAAATGACAAACACAGTTGTCAGTAAAGCTGACTCTGCAGTTTCCCTTTCTTTTCTGAATAATGAAGGCAAACCAGAGGAGCTGCAGGTTCATGAGCAGTCTCAACATCAAAAGACCTTGCAGGTCCATTCACAACAAAAACATTTTAAATTCTTCTGGGGTCTCCCTACTCTGCACAGCGAGTCTTTGTCTGAAACTGTCCACTTTCTGGGTGACCTTTCCTCAGTCTGCATTTTCAATGGCATTCCAAATTACTTCACAGAGCAAATACCTCCAGTACCTCCACAGCCTCTCCCTCTATCCTTACCTGAAGTCCAGCCTCCACCATCACCTCAAACCCTGCTGCAGTCACAATCAATACCTGTTCCAGAGGTTGAGTCCCTGGACACCTTTCGATCTTTATCCCCAGTCCTACTGTCTAGTTCTGTACCCCAGATGAGGGTCTGTGGAGTAACTTTCCTCCAAACCCAAGAGGAACCAGCATCTATTATTTCTCCTGACATCCAAAACTGCCTGGAATGGCATGTGTTGAAGAAGCAACAGGATAATTTATGGGGCTCATCCTCTATGGCCCAAAAACCTCAGGAGGAGTTCTGTCCTTCACCTCCCAAATCTCCTGCCCATTGTGCCTCTCAGGTCCATGCTTCAATCTCCATACTTCCTGGAGAATTTCCACTTAGCAAGGAGCTTGAAAAAATTCTAGAGCATCACCTTAAAAAGAGGCTCATCCAACACCACTGGGGCCTACCTCGTAGGATCCATGAGTCTTTGTCCTTTATGTTGCCTCCTAGTGATTTTTCAGACAAACCCAAGTCAGAAAAGAATCATGAATTCTCAGAGATCACTATGCATAAGTGTCCGACCAGCCAAAGTCTAACTGTTGGGTTGAGTAACGCTGGGAGCTTCCATGAGACCAACTCAGAGTTAGAGGAGGATGTAGGGAAAAGTCAGGGACAGATCTTAGAGAAAAGGTCAAATAAACATTTACTGAATGACCTGGAGAAAAGTTCAGATCAGGATCTGCGGTCTAACTCTGAGAAAACCCCTAATTACACACCAAGTCATTCAGGGAGAGATTCAAAAGCTTCAGAGGAAAGTTTACATCAGAAAAAACTTGAGAATGCCCTGATAAGTCACTTGAGTAAGAAACTGGTGGAAATCAATACGTGTCAGTTCCCAAATACTGTACATAGTTCATGGCATGCTATCCAGCAGACAGTGCTGGAGTATGAGAAATCTAACAGGAACGTTAATCAGAGCAATGTATGTGCCTCAGTGGATTGTTCCCTCAATACCTACAAGAATATTAAATTCATTAATTGCACAGCCCAAGAGATGCTGGATTCTCATATTCAGAGGTTTCATCAGAGGATGACAACTGGCCTTCCCTCAAGGGTTCTTGAATCTATATACATTTTTACAGAATGTTCCTCTTCATCTTCCAACCTCCCTCCCTTAGCCAGTGTGATTCCTGAGGGGGACTCCAAATCTGGGAATCTCAAAGACCTTAGAGGAAACTCTCAGGATGATCAAATGGGAATGAAAAATGTAGGTTCTGTCTTTGATTCTCATATCCCTGTCATCTCAGCTGTGAGCAATGAGGGCCAGGGTATCCTGAGACAATCACCTGATAACAACCAGGAACTTGCAGAAGCTGTTCAGGGAATTAAGGGTGACAAACCTAACCTTAAAAAGTGTCAGAGACAGAGTTCTCTACTCAACAGAAACCCCACAAAGCTTCCTTCAAGGCAAGCTGGGGATATACATGAACCAAAGTTTAAGAGCATCTGTCCAACTAACAAATTAGAAATGACACAACAAAAAATGATAGAGAATAAAGAGCTTTTTTCTAATGTTGCCATATCCAGGGAGATATTTAGGGCCAAGGAGCTTGATGCTCTTCAATCACAAACTAGTGACATCTTGACAAAGTGCAAATCTGGAAGATCCCCAACACAAAGTGCCAATGAGAGAAAAGCAGCAAGCACAAAGCGCCTGCCACGAAAAATATCAGTTCTTCCAGATACTAATTCACCAGAGCTGAAAGAGCAACTGATTGATGAATTAAAGTTGAAGTTAAAGAGCAGGGAACAACAGTTAGCCCAAGGCCAACTTGTGGACATGTCCTCTATTTCAGATAGTTTGACTCACGAGATCTTGCTGACTAAAGACCAGCATGTCTTCACAGGGAATGTAGGAGCTTCCCAGGAGGATGAGAGTGGGATCAGTGTGGAGCAGGAGAAAGAGCTGTGGGTTCCTGGACTTACATTGAGATGCCAGGATAAGGACTTTCCCCCAACTATAAAGAGTGCGAGTCATCCTGGTTCCAAAACATCAACGCTTGGTGGAGGGGATGCAGAACAGGCATCACCCCAACACGGAAGCAGGCATTTCCCTTCTAAGTACATACCACTCAAGGTGTATGAGAGCAAGAATTCTAAGCTCTCGTCACAGAAAGGACAGCCTCCTCCTGAAAATCTTTTCAGACAAAAATTGAAAGATCTTTGGCAACGGATCTATCCTGGAACAAAGTGCATGAAACAAAATTCCCAGGTGAAGGGCAGTTCCATCTCATCCTCACAAGACAGAGGCCCAATTAAAAGTAGAGCTGCCACTACCAGGAAGACTGACACCCAGAAGTATATTAATGACACTTGCAAGCCCCTTGACAAGAAAGTGGGGCACAGGCATGCAAATTATATCACTAGCCTTCAAAAACCTCCTCCATCAGTGAAGTCTGGGACAAAACAGAAGACAGAAGTGAAGGCCCAGAAAGAATCTGTTCAGGAGTATCCTTTCAAACCCAAGGCTTCCTCCTCTAATGTCATAAATTCCAATTCTCATCCCCAAGTACCACTCATTGCTAGTCAGGCTAATTCTGCAAGTCAAGGTATGAGAGGCACTGATAGACATTTCTGTGGGGAGAAAGCATTTAAAAATAGTGTGGTGTGTCCAAGGCATGGCCCAAAGATGCTCCATAAGGGGCCTATGCCTCCCTCAACCCCCCTGTGCAGGTGGCATGCTGGTCAGTGTTCTCATGCTGTTAATGCTGAACGCTTTGCATTTAGAGATATGTCACTTCAAAGAGATCAGTTCTTTAGACAGAAAATTATCCTTCAAGGATCCCAGGCAGGAAAAGTTTCTTCCTAAAAGCAAATATTCTGTGGAGACTACCGATCAATAAATGTTTCTTTAGTACCAGTGATGATGTTTCTGTATACTTTATTGGGGTTTGGGGGGTAACTCAGGGTTTGTGCTTAGGAAAGAAAGAGGTTAGTTCAATTCTGATAGATACCTTTTAAATTAATTTAGGCTTTTAAGTTAATTATTGCTGTGGATATTTTGTTGTTGATATTATATTATATACCTCCCCCAAATTCTTTTTCTGCCCTGATGAAGTCTAAGAAGATGGACTCTCTGTTCTGCCTCTTAGCTTAGACTTTCAAAAATGTACAGCAGTTTACAACTTCTCCCTCACTGAATGTTTTATAGCCTTTAATATAATCAGGGAAGACAGGTATTCTGCAATTGAAGAGATTCTAAAATGTGTGTGTGTGTGTATATATATATATATATATATATATATATATATATATATAACAGGGAAGATGAAATACTGGTCTATTCATCATTGTTTATAAATCAGTGATCACAGTATCAGCCAGGTTCAGCACTGAATGTGTACCATCGGATGGTGGGTACTGCTGCATTGGATCCTGACTTGTTTAGTGTAAGGGGGAGCAACAATATAAATCTTTCCTAGAAATGCCACTTGGGTCATATTCATATGTTGTGAAGTATATTTAAAACTTGAATCTGAGGGTTCTCTCCTGCATGACATCTTGAGAAAGAACCACAACAGGCAATTCTTCTGCTTACCTGGACTGACTCACTTTCACAGAACAAAAGCATCACTTAGTTGCCAGTGGTGGAAATGTTGGTCAGGCAGTCAAATCACTCAGGATAAAGAAAAACCAAGGATGCCCCAGTAATGAGTAGGAAGGAAGGAAAGAAAGAGAAGAATGAACTTGCTAGGGGGACAAAATTTTATGCCCCATTATTTCTCTCTCTCTCTCTCCCTCCAGGGTTATCACTGGGGCTTGATGCCAGCACTATGAACCCACTGCTCCTGATGGCCATTTTTTCCCCATAGTTGTTGTTGTTGTTGGAATGGATAGAGTGAAATTGAGAGAGGGGGAAAGAAAGATAGACACATGCAGACCTGCTTCACCACTTGCGAAGTGACCCCCCCCGCAGGTGGGGAGCTAGGGGGCTCGAACCTGGATTCTTAAGCCAGTCTTTGAGCTCTGCACTATGTGCAAATAACCCAGTGCACCACTACTCAGCCCCCTATAATTTCTAACTGGATTATTTTCCTCTCATTTCCACAAACTGACTCAGGTAGTGCTATTTTTGGATATTTACTATTTTTTGGAAGAAGTATTCATGGGCTCACTGAATACTGAAACTATCTTCCAGAATATCCTTATATACAGCAACGCATTCTTTGGGGAAGGTGATGCCTTCTTTCCATGCCTAGTTGATGACAATATACAAGATCCTCTCCTCATTGTGTTAGTGCACACTGTCAGGGTGGAGATGCCACCATTTATAGTCCTAGCCTTGATGGAACCATAGTATATCTTCCTGAGAATATCTGCCACTCAAGAATAAAAAATGAGCCCTAGACAACGCACAAGAGGCTAAAGGTACTTGAGGGCTTACTATGATTCCAAAAGCATGCCAATTGTGGCAGAAATGATACTCTATGCTTAAACAACTGGGATAAAGTCTTAAGGTCATCAGGTAAAGAGAGGACTTTTTTTGGATAAGGGGATAAGGGCAAGAGACTGGCTCACTTAATAATATCCCTTTTGGTCAATATCATACAACCTCATCATCTGGGGCCTAGTTAGGGAATCCTTGGATTTCCATAGTGTTTTGGTGTCTTTCCCTCTGTTCTATATCTTTTCATATCTTCTTCAAAAATTATAAAATAAAAAAGTAGCCTGGAAACCAGTTTAATAGTATCATTTATGAATGTGGTCTTGGTTCATTTCCCACCACTGGCAATAAATTTAAAAAACTACAAATGGACTTGATTTGATTTATTATTATCTGGCAAAATCCTATCTTTTCCAGAAATGCTTTCCTAAGAAAGACTGATCATTACAATATTAACTCTTTAAAAAAATATATTTATTTTTTAGAGGCAGACAAAAATCAACAGGAAAGGGGGTGGGGGGAAGAGAGAGAGCACTAGACTCTAGTCTATTAAAGTTATTTCAAGAGAGAGATTGGAAAGAGGGAGAAACAGAAAAATCAGAGTAGCTCTCTTGCCATATGTGGTACTAGGGATTGAACCCAGGTCCTGAGGTTTGCAAAGCATGCACTCCAGGCTATGCAATACTTCTTCAGTCACTAATCTATTAAGGACTGATCACCTTCCCAGGCATCCTTTTGGCTCTTAACTCTCCTTATGAGTCATCTTTTTTTTAATGCTTTTTATTTTATTTTATTTATTTTTAATTTATTTTTTGCTTCCAGGGTTATCACTAGGTCTCATTGCCTGCACTATGAATTCACTGTTCCTGGAAGCCATTTTTCCATTTTTGGATAGGACAGAGAGAAATTTAGAGAGGAAGGGGAGAAAGATAGGGAGAGATAAAGACAGATATCTGCAGACCTACTTCACCATTCATAAGGCGTTCCCACTGTGGGTTGGGGGTGGGGGTTCTAACCCAGATCTTTGCACAGATCCCTGAACTTCTTGTATTTCTTACAATGTACACTTAACTGATTGTACCACCACTGGGTCCCCAAAATAACTTTCCATTATTCCCCTCATCTAGGTTTCACAATTACTATCTAGTATATGTGACACATCCAATCTTTTACACCATTACCCTGCAGAAGCAAATTTAAACATCTTGCCATTCATCTCTTGACCATCTGGCTTGTTCCCTTGTCAAAGCTTTCACATTTCTTGTGTATTTGTCACCTGTGGGTCACAGATGTTCAGAGCATTGGTAAAGAAAGAGCATTGAGGTGTAGAGTCTTCTGGCAATCAGTTCAACCCCAAGAAGTTATCTTGGTGAATTATTTCCATAGCTGCATACATTAAGTAATCTTACAGAGAAAATTCAGTGCACAATATTGTTGCCATTTAATCACATGGAAACAATAAGATAAGGCCGAAAGGGTGGAAAGATGCTGGCACTCACGTGGAGTGACTCCAACCGGGGGGGGGGGGGGGAGGTGGGGGGTGAAGTAAGCCTCTGACCCTCCCTCACCAGCCCTAGTGACTGCGTGAAATAGAAAGAGGTATCGGGAGATATTCTGCTATGAACATCCGTTTATTTGGAGACAGGTATAGGCTTTTATACTGAGTTAAACAAAGAACATTTTTCACATATGTCAGAAATTACAGGTTTCTTAAAGGTCAGCTTTCCCCCATGGTAGGGGGTTGGTATGACAACAATTGATGAGATACATAAAGGTCAAGACAATTAGTTTCCATGATGCAGGCAAGTTAATTATCCAAAGGTATTTGGGAAAAGCATAGGGGTTAAACCAGTAAGGTGAGGTAGAGAAGGAGAAAAACAAAAATTGATGTAAATCACAGATATCAAAGGACACAAGGAAATAGAATATGGGGTCTTACTGCTGGGTACTGGCAGGGGTGTATGATAGAGTGTGTTCTCCTTTATGATCAAAAGGTTAAGTTATAGTGGATGTGTGAACTTTGAGTGACTATGGTGAACTTTGAGTGAACCCTCAGGCAGGCAGCCATTTGGCCTGCTAGTAGAGGGAACTAAGTCTAAGAGGCTTGTAGGCTTTCTGTGGGCTTGAGAGACTAATAAGGAGAAACTGAGTCTGGGAGACTTTTCCCTCTTGGCTCATCTCTATAAGGAGAGAGGCTAACAAGTGGGGTGTCTTTCCAGACATCCATCCAAGGATGGGAGAGCTCCCCTAAGCTCTAACAAGTTTTCACATAGTCCCACAGAAAGATACCTCACTGGATTCAGGACATGCCTTGCTTTGTGTGCTGCCCAGATTCGAGTCCCAGAATCTCAAGTGAGTGTCATGGCACTAGGGGTAGTTCCCATGGCTGTAGTTCTCTCCACTCTCTGTCTCTCAAATAAAAGGACTCAGAGCCAGTCTAGGAGTGATGAAATCACCCATGCATGAGGCCCTGACTCTGCATAAAATATTATGAAAGTAGAAAACTGTTCTTACAAGTAAAGGATTGACACTGCTATACATATTTTCAAATATTTAGAAGAGAATGTTTGTCCTGTCACATTTAAAAATGAGCTGCTGTGTTTTGAGTCAAACACAGTATACTTGTTTATCTTTTCCTAAAATGCTAACAAAACTAAAAAATTGGATGAACATATGTCTAAGATTATTTTTCATTAGGAAATCAGGAAAAATATCAAAAACTACTATTAGGTTTTATTTCATATATAAATGGGCAGTGAGAAAAAATAGATAAATGTTGGAGAGGAGGTAGAAAAATCAGAAGCCTCATACATTGCTGAGGAAAAGAAAATAGTGGAGCTATTTTGGAAAGAGTGTGGTACTTCCTCAAAAATGTTACACAGAGTTACCATATGACCCATAATTCCACTTCTAGGTAGGTATCAAAGGAAATGAAAATGGAAGTCTACACAGAAGCTTGTAAACAAAGTTTATAGAACTATTAATCAATCACATTAGTCAAAAGGTGATAACAACTCTGAAGTCCATCAGCTGATGAACTGATAAAGTATGTCGCCATACAATTTTGGTAACAAAAAAAAATATTGATAAAACTTGGGCTAGAGTTAGTGTATTGCACCAAAGTAAAAGATTCTGGGGTGGAGGGGGCTGGGTGAGGGTTCATGTCCTGGATCATGATGGCAGAGCAGGACCCAATGGGGGGTTAAATGATTGTATGGAACAACTGGGAAATGTTATGCATGTACAAACTATTGTATTTTACTGTCAACTGTAAACCATTAATCCCCCCAAATAAATAAAAAAAATATTGATACACCTTATAACATGGATGAACCTTGAAAATATATTAAGTTGATGAGGCAAGTCACAAATTACCTCATATGATGCCATCATTCATATGACATGTCCAGAATCGAAAATTATTTATTGGGTTATTGGTGACAGGTATAATTAAACTTTACAAGTTTTTCCTTTTTTAAGTTAGGTATTTGATAATGATGGACAAGATTGTGGGATATGAGGGGTATAATTCCATACAATTCCCACCACCAGAGTTCTGTATCCTATCTCCTCTATTGGAAGGTTCCCTATTCTTTATCCCTCTGGGAGTATGGATCTTTAGAGGGTACAGAAGGTGGGAGGTCTTGCCTCTTTAATTGCTTCTCCACTGGACTTGGGCATTCACAGGTCAACCATGTGCCCAGCCTGTTTCTATCTTTTCCCTAGTGGGAGGTGGGGTTCCATGAGGCTTTGGTGAGGTCATCTTCCCAGGCAAGTCAGGTTGGCATCATGGTAACATCTGCAACTTGGAGGCTGAAAGCATTGATATAAAACAGAACAAATTGGTGGTCTGGGAGGTGGCACAGTGGATAAAGCATTGGACTTTCAAGCATGAGGTCCTGAGTTCAATGCCCGGCAGCACATTTACCAAAGTGATGTTTGGTTCTCTCTCCTCCAATGTTTCTCATAAATAAATAAATAAAATAAAAAAGCAGAAAAATTGAACAAATCAGGAGCCAAGAGGTCAGAATATAGTAGATGTGATTTGGGGGTCTTCATGTTGGAAGAAGCTAGGAAGTCTATTTTATATTCCAAGGGGTCCATGACTTTACTGATTTTTGCCTGAACCCCACCGCTAACATGCAAGTGGGCTAAAAGTATTAATCTGGTAAAATGGTGTCAGAATTGGGAATAGGACTAGAAAGCTGGATCAGAGAAGAGAGTAGCTCCTAAATGTGGGAAAAGCATGTAAGTACTATTAACTGTACACCCCATTGATCTGACCTAGGATCCATGTCTATTCATATTTAGTACAGGAACCTGTGTCACCTCTGCATCCCTGTCAGTCTGAGCTTGCATTCTATGGTCACGACTAGGAACATTCTTGGCAGCACTAATTTCAGGACCAGTCTTCCTCAAGTGGCAGAGTATGTTGACCCAGCCTCCCTTCAGAGAGTGGGACAGTTTCTACCATTGTTGTTCCACATTGAGGGCAAGGTCCTGGAGAGACCCACAAGAGGGTTTATGGTGGTATTTCTGATGAAGATGACCAGTGATGGTGGAGAGTGGGATCTTTTAGAGGTCTAGACCCATCATATCTATATGGGAATCCAAGGATTCCCTGACTGGGACACTAGATGATGGGGTGGCCTGGTAGTGACCAAAAGGGTCATCATTAGAGTCTCTTGCCCTTATCCAGATTTTGTAGTCCTTACTTCATCTGACAAGGTTAAAAAGTATTTCTTTTTAAACTCATGAAAATATTTAAAATGGACCATAGAAATGGTTATACATGCCTGTAAATATATTAAAAATACTTGGATACTTAGATGAGTTAATTGTATGCTACGTTTTCAGTAAAGCTTCAGAATCAAGGTAAATATTTATAGTAGATTCTTGACAATGATGGCAATGAGAAGGTACTAAAAAAGATGTCCATACCTCAACTGAAAAGCTGACTCAACTCAGAGCTCAGGATTTGCAGGCATGAAACTTTGGGCTTGATTCCTGTCACAGAAAGTGCCAAGAAATAGTGGTCTGGTGACTCTGTCTCTCCTTTCTGTTATGAAATAAATACATTTAACCATGTGAACACAATTGTGGAAGATGGCAATCTGATAGAAGAATAGTAACTAAACAGCAGAGAAGATGAAATGCCAGCATTCCAACTTATACTACACAATCTCAGCAAATGTCCTGGAGGCAGGATAACTAATCACTTAAAAATATACTTATGTAGAAAAAGTACATGAGAGAGAAACAAATCATATACCTCAGACTTACCAATTAACATCAGATCTATTATGAGCCTTTGTCTCTGCCTCCATTATCCCCTAGCTTTTCAATGTGTATTTATACATAGGTATATATACATGACATATATGCATACATTTCTTAATTTTAAGAACACATTTCATGTCCTATATACTTTATTCTTGAATATTTAATTATGTATTAAGGAAAATACTTTCAAAATAGAAATACCATACAGTCCAGCAGTACCACTCCTACACATCTCCAAAGGGCATGGAAATACTCATTTGAAAGTATATATGGAGTTCTATATTCATAGCTGCACTATTCACAATAGTTAAGATATGGAAACAATGCTCATCAACATGATTGGAAAAAGAAGTTGTAGGGCTTATCTTTTTTTGCAGTGGAATACTCCTCTGCAAAAAAAAAGTTACATCATTTGGACAAAGTTGATGGACTGGAGGTGATTATGCTAAGTGAAAGAAGAGGTGAAAGAAAACTACCAGATGGTTTTGTTTTAACTAAAATAGACATCTAAAGCAATGTTGGTGTATTGCACCAAAGTAAAAGACTCTGGGGCTGGGGGGCAGGGTTTAGGTCCTGGACCATGATGGCAGGGAAAGCCTAATGGGGACTGAATTAAGTGGAAAACTGAGAAGTGTAATGCACGTACAGACTATTGTATTTTACTGTCAACTGTAAACCATTAATCCCCCAATAAAGAAATTTAAAAAAAGAAAGAAAAATTTTCCACTTATGTTATCTTTGTACAAGTATAAATTAGGAGAGTCTACAACTCTGACATAGTATTGAATAGCACATATCAATGCATCTCTTTCACATTGGACAAAATCTCTTGGATAGCTACAAAACTAATTTAGTTGCTTCTATTAAAACCATTTTAGAAGAAAAAAAGCAAATGAACTTGAAAAAATATGTATGGTAACCTAACTGACTCTTGGACTTTGTGGAAACTATGATAGTTATCAGAGCGACTTAGGTACAAATGTGAAACTATACCCATGATATAACTTTTTTTTTTAAAAGCTTTTTATTTACTCACAGGGCATAATTCCTGTGAGTAAATATAACATTAGCACAAAACTGTAGTAATTTTCTTTCCTAGGTCACTTTTATCAATTTATGAAAGAATATTCTTCCTCCCTGCCCCAACTGCCATGGCGGATATTTTTCCAGAGTCATGGATTGCATTTATTCTTCATGTATTTTGCTTCTCCCAGGATCAGTTTCTCAGCTTTTCATGACAAGGCGACTTGTGGAACAATGTTCTATGTTCTATTTTGTAACCCATTCTCACTTGAACATTTCTGTTTGTTTTTGGTGGAGCTTATCCTGCTTACACTCTGAGAGATATCTTTATAATTATGAATCCTCAGTGACCAAATGTACAGTGAAGACCAACTAGAGATGCATAGTTATTTTTATTCTGAGCAGAAATACTTCCTGCAGCCAGGGGAAGGAACAGGAGAAGGGGTGAACTCCAAGTTTACCTTTCTTTTTGAATAGAAACAGTGGTGAAGGTGTTGATGTAAAAGTAGCAAAGATAAATAGCCTTTAGCAATGTGAAACCTTCCTCATTTGGGTGGGGAATGACTGATACCTATGGCCAACAATTAAATGATGGGGAGCCGGGCAGCGGCGAACCGAGTTAAGCGCACATAGTACAATGTGCAAAGACCAGCGCCTAGGATCCGAGTTGGACTAAGGAAAGAACACAAGAAAGCAATGTAGTAAATCACATGGGCCTTGATTTCAGCAACATGTAATCTAAATATCAAAATGTAAGGGTTATTTTACTTATTCTTTTAAAAGTTATTTTACTGGGGAGGGGTTTAATGGTTTACAGGATAATCTTTAACACATTGGCACAGCCTCTCACCTCCCTTTGGTGTCTAGGAGACACACCAGGTCCCTAAAGTCCCTTCATCCTGCCCTTTCCTCAGAGGAAAAAGCTATAGCGAGTCCAAGTTCCATTTTATGGTTTCCCTTGTTGTCCTTTATTCTTAAATTCCACTTATAAGTGAAATTATTTGTAAGGGCTATTTAAAAACTTAAATGACGGGTAGCTGGGCAGTGATACAATGGGTTAAGCTCACAGTACAACTTGCAAAGACCAGCGCAAGGATCCGAGTTAGAGACGCCCGCCCCTCACCTTCAGGGCGGTCACTTCACAAGCAGTGACACGGGTCTGCAGGTGTCTTTCTCTCTCCCTCTCTATCTCCCTTTCCTCTCTCAATTTCTCTCTGTCCTATCCAATAAAATGGAAGAAATGGCCACCAGGAGCAGAGGATTCGTAGTGCTGCACTGAACCCCAAAGATAACCCTAGAGGTAAAGAAAACAACAAAAAAAATCAATTAGATGACTATCATGGGGAGGGAAATGAATTGAATACGTACATGCGTATATGCATACACACACACACACACACACACACACACACATATACATATATGACATCAACGAAGTGACATTATTTGAAATGGTATCAGGATGCCAAGAGGAATTTTAGTGGAAAATCCTGAAAAAGTGTTGCTGACTATAATTACATTTGTGCTCATTAGAAGTGATGCTAAGAAGTTAGTTCCCCAGCACCTGGTGGTGGTGCACCTACTTGAGTGCACATGTTACAGTGCACAAGGACCGGGGATTCTAGGCCCTGGTCCACACCTGCAGGGGCAAAGTTTTGGTGAAGCAGGGCTGCAGGTGTCTCTTTCTCTTTCTCTCTCGCTATCACCTCTCAATATCTGGCTGTCTCTATCCAATAAGCAAAGACCATAAAAAAATGTCAATTCCCTACACCAACGTGAGTTTAGTTCTGCAGGTTGTGGGCCACCATGATTTGTCAAAAGATCAATAACAATTTTGCAGGGAGTGGACAGTAAAGGGCACAGTAGGATGAGATACTTATATGGATGGGAGGTGATGATTTGATAACAGTTACTGCTAGTTATTTGATAACAGGAGCAATAGTATAGAAGTGATTTTGGGAGAAAAAGTATTTTTGACTTTGTCATAGATTCATAGCAGTGCTAGGCCATCATCATCTCTTTGTCATGCTTTTTGGTCACTGGAATAGATTACTGTGTTCTTGTGTGCTTTTGGGGAAACAGGATCCACCCCACACACACCTTCCCATTTTCTCTATGCAGTGCTGGGGAATAAACTAGGGCTTTGCACATGTGATGCTGCTGAAGGGTATCTCTGGCATACTTGTCTGTATTTTTTAGAGGTAGACTAGAAAGGGAAGGATAATAGAAAAAGAAGAGAGACATTCTAGCACTACCCCATCTTGCAAAGACCTCTTCCATGAGATCCATAGTGCTCACATGTGGTGTCAGGATTTGAACCCAAGTTGTATGTTCTACTGGGTGAAGTATTGCCAGTCCTTGATGAACATGAGTTCTTTCAGGTAGAGATATGAAGGGTGGGGCAGCAGGTGAGTACATTTTTGTCTTCAGAAAATGAAGATACTATGTATGAGAGGATGCTGTCATACAAGAGAACATGGGGCCATAAAACTATGGGCACAATTGATTGCAAAGGTTATGTGAGATTGGGTGGGGGTAGATAACATGATGGTTACGTGATGTGACTCTCATGTCTCAGGCTCTAAAGTCCCAGGTTCAGTCCCACACAACACAACAAACCAGAATTGAGCAGTGCTCTGGGGAACAAAAAGGATTTTGTGGGGTTCAAGAAGATCAATAAGAAGTAAAAGTACCTCGGGTAACATCTGGATAACTAGTGGAACAAATTTTAAAGATCACTAAGGCAAATAGATGGTTCTGTGAATGGGGGAGTTGGAAGGCAGGCTGGAGAGATCTAACAAGCTCTGGAGGAAGAACAAATATGCTGGTTGGATGGCTGTGTGTGTGTGAGTATGTGTGTGTGTGTGTGTGTGTGTGTGTGTGTGGCAGTGAGTTATAATTACTTTATGCACGTTCATAGCATCTTAACATTTCAACTGGCTTTTGCAAAATATTGTATGTGTACTCTAATTCCCCATTTGAAAAATTATGCACAGGGGCAGGGCAGTGGCACACCAGGCAGTGCACATGATACAGCGCACAGGGACTCAGGTTTTAGCCCCTGGACCCCACCTGCGGGGGGGGGGGGGACTTTCACAATGATGAAGCATGTCTTTGTCTCTCTCTTGCAATTTCTCTCTTATCTCTACAAAAATAGATATTTTTAAATTATGCACAACATAAAAAGATCCCCCAAATAACAAAAATTCAGGACATTTATAGCACACAATCATTCACATATGCATGTTCTCCAGATACCTAATGTATTATCTCTTGTGTGTTGTCCCCTCCCCCACCCTCCAGAACTTTTGTTTTTAATGCTAAAGTTCTGTGATGTGGACCTGGAACTCTAGAATGTGCACTCTCAATGCCCAGCTGCCTGAGGCAGTAAGGCACTTATGATGTGGACCACTTCAATGTCTAAGGAGTCCTATTGTGCTGTGGCTGAGTTTCCGATTGACTTAATAGATACTGCCATCCTTGCCTTCTTGTGTGGGGTGGGGGTGCTCCTGTCACTGTTCTGGTTCCCAATATTTAGGAAACAGAGAGACTTCAATCAGGTATGCCAGAGTTCATCAGAGATATCAAATCTTTCTTTTCAAATATATGTATCCAGTACTACCTATTTCCTTCTGAAGACCACTTTGGTGCATCTCACAAATTCTGATAAGTTAAAAGATAGATGTTTACCTTAGTGGGTGAAATATTCTGTTATTATCAACTTGTCTGAGGGAGTTGTTCAGGCTAACTATATTCTTACTGCCTGCTGAATTTTTCTGACAGGAGGTGTTGAGGTCTTCAGCATTAACAGTTCATCTACTTCTCCTTAGAGTTCTATTGGCTTAAACTTCACATATTTTTACACTCAGTTTTCAGATGTAACATGTTAAAAGACTGCTAGTTGTTCTTGGAGAATCAATTACTTTGTTGTTAGGCAATGTCTTCCTTGACCTTGATAATTTTCCATGCTCTGAAATCTGTTTTGTCTAAAATTAATAGAGTGACTCTTGTTTCTTCATGGTTAGTGTTCACACAGTTTTAAAATATTTTTTTCCTACTCCACTTAGTCTACCTGCATTTTTATATTTAAGTGGTGTTTTGTTTTTTATTAAAAGAAAATTTATTGAAATTATGCTCTTTTTTTTTCTGGATCATTTTAGTGAGGGAATGTTGATTTCCCCCAAGAGAGGGGAATGTCTGGCTGCAAGTTATATATATATATATATAGTATTTATTTTATTTATTTATTTTCCCTTTTGTTGCCCTTGTTTTTATTGTTGTTGTAGTTATTATTGTTGTTGTTACTGATGTCACCATTGTTAGATAGGACAGAGAGAAATGGAAAGAGGAAGGGGAGACAGAGAGGGAGAGGGAAAGATAGACACCTGCAGACCTGTTTCACTGCCTATGAAGCAAATCCCCTGCAGGTGGGGAGCCAGGGGCTAGAACTGGGATCCTTATGCCAGTCCTTGCAGTTCACATGTGCTTAACCTGTTGTACTACCACCTGACTCTGCCTCAAAGTCATTTTATCCAGCTGTGTCAAAGCAACTTCAGGTGGGACTGGAAACTCAATGAATCTAGGAATTTTCTCATAGAAACATTAAATGGTAATTTTGAAGTTGATAAATTTGTGTGGCCTGGAGATTATCTGAGTGGTCCTTGGCAGAAAAAAGGTTCCCTACCCCTGATTTACAGGATTGTTGTTTTCACAGGGGTAGTTCCACATTTCCCAAAGCCGGTGTTAGTATACCTTACCTTTCACCAAACTGTCACACTCTTTTTTTTTTTTTTTTTTTTTTTTTCAGTCGCTGGGGCTGGGTGCCTGCACTAAGAATCCACAGCTCCTGGAAGCCATTTTTCCCATTTTGTTGCCCTTGTTGTTGTAGTTATTATTACTGTTGTCATTGTTGTTGTTGTTATATATGACAGAGAGAAATTGAGAGAGGAGGGGAGGCAGAGAGGGGGAGAGAAAGACAAACACCTGCAGACCTGCTTCACTGCCAGTGAAGCGATCCCCCTGCAGGTGGGGACCCGGGGTGAGAACCGGGATCCTTAGGCGGATTCTTGTACTTTGCCCCATGTGTGCTTAACCCTCTGTGCTTCCGCCCAACCCCCATGTCACACTCTTAAAATGGTGTTTTTCAGAGACCATACAGTTGGGTCTTGTTTTTTTTTTTTTTTTTTTAATGCTACTCTAACAAGCTCTGTCTTTTAACTGGTGAGTAAGTACCATTTACAGACAATGATTTTTTTTTTTTTGGCTGATAGGGGTTTTTTGCTGGTACTCTGAACAAGCACAATTTCAGTGCTTCTGGTGGGCATTTTTGCCCTCAGATAGAGACTGAGTGAAAGAAGGCTAGAGAGAGAGAGACAGAATGAGAGACACGGGGCTGGGCGGCAGCACAGCGGGTTAAGTGCACATGGCGCAAAGCGGAAAGGACTGGCATAAGGATCCGGGTTGGAGCCCCCGGCTCCCCACCTGCGGGGTGTTCGCTTCACAAGCGGTGAAGCAAGTCTGCAGGTGTCTGTCTTTCTCTCCCCCTCTCTGTCTTCCCCTTCTCTCTCGATTTCTCTATGTCCTATCCAACAACAACAGCAATAACAACAAAAAAGGTAACAAAAATGGGGGGGGGGGGAATGGCTTCCAGGATCTGTGGATTGGAGTGCAGGCACCAAGCCCCAGTGATAAACCTGGAGGAGAAAAAGAAAAAAAAAAGAGAGAGAGAGAGAGAATGAGACACTATAGGAGTGTTCATAAAGCTTTCCCCCTGCATGCTGCTATTATGTTGTGGCTAGGGGCTTGAGCCCAAGTCCTTGTATATTATAAAGTTCGAGCTCTACTGGGTGAGTTAACTCCTGTTTCTACATTTAGAAATTTTAAAAAGTTGAATAAGTATTTACTGTGTCTGTAACTGTTTACTATCCATTGTACTTATTTTTTTCCTGTTTTTTTTTTTTCTGCATTTTCAGGTTTCCCTCGTCCATTTTCTGGTTTTAAACATTTTCTGTGATTCTATTTATCTTTTAAAAAGTTAGTTATTGTAGAGTTTTAATGTACATTTATGTTAATCAAAGTCTATTATCATATAATACTAAACAACTTTACAGGTAGTAACTCTTTCAATAATAAGAGTTTTCCTAACTTCTCCCTCCTATCCATTATAGCATAGCTGTTATTCATTTCACTAATCTACAAACTAGTCATTAATACATTATCATTATTATCTTTAGATCAATTGAGATTAAGAAGCAACAGCTATATTTTAAATTCATTTATTTCTTCTTTCTTCTTCTATATATAGATTCATGTTATAATTTTTTTCTTCTTGAGGAAATTACCACTAATTACAAGGGAAGTCTGCTGCTGCTGAATTTCCTCAGCTTTTGTCTTGAAAAAATTTTTAACTCTCCTTCACTTCTGAAGGATAATTTCAAGATACTCAATTCCAGATTGATGTTTTATTTTTCCTTTTAACTCTTCAAATAGTTGGCTTATTTACATGACTTGTAATGTGAAATTTTATCCTTCCTCTACAACTGGGGTGTTTGACTTTCCTCTGAATTCCTTCAGGATTTATCCTTCAGTTGCCTACAGTTTAAATATGCGATGGTGAGGTAAAGATTTTATTTATTTATTTATTTATTTATTTATCTCCCGGGTTATTGCTGAGACATGGTGCCTGCACTTGCTCCTGAGGCTTTTTTGTCCCTTTTGTTGCCCTTGTTGTTTATCATTGTTTTTGTTCTTATTGTTGTTATTGCTATTGGATAGGGCAGAGAGAAATCAAGAGAGGAGAGGAAGACAGAGGGGGAGAGAAAGACACCTGCAGAACAGCTTCACCACTTGTGAAACAACTCAGGGAGGTGGGGGCTCATACTGGGATCCTTGTGCCAGTCTTTGCGCTTTGCACCATGTGCACCTAACCCACTGCACTACCACCCAGCCCCCCTAGATTTTTAAAAAATTTATTTTCCCCTTTGTTGCCCTTGTTGTTTTTCATTGTTGTTGTAGTTATTGTTGTTGTTATTGATGCCGTCATTGTTAGATAGGACAGAGAGAAATGGAGAGAGGAGGGGAAGACAGAGATGGGGAGAGAAAGACAGACACTTGCAGACCTGCTTCACTGTCTGTGAAGTGACTCCCCTGCAGGTGGAGAGCTGGGGGCTCGAATCGGGATCCTTAAGACGGCCCTTGCGCTTTGCATCATGTGTGCTTAGCCTGCTGCGCTACTGCTCGACTTCCCCTAGATTTTTTTTTAAGCTATTGGATATTCAGGGTTCGAATTTCCCCTGAAAATATTTTTAAAAAGTCAATTAAGTGTAACATTTTATTGACATACTTCTATTCATTCCACCCTTGGCCACATTGTAAGCTACAGATGAGAGAAAAAAGATTCTTTACTTCTGTTAGACTAATTTTGGTTTTGAGCACTTCTTCTTGATTTTTAGAATTTCCCTCTTTCTGCTCACATTCTTTATCTGTTTTACATGCTGCTTGCTCTCTATCATATCCCTTATTTTATATTTTGTATATGATGATGCTAAAATCTCAGCCATATCTGAAAGCGGTTGTGATGTTTGCTTTGACTACTTACTATTCTTCTTATTATTTTTTTTTTTTGTCTCAACCCCTCATTTATTTCATCTGTTACCAGTGTCAGGCTAGAACCAAGAGGAGAAGGAAAGGTGGAGCATTGAAAGGTAAGGTTCTGCTTTTGCCACCTAATCTTTTGAAGGGTGACCTTTCTCTCTTCATGATGTTCAGAACCATGAACCATGAGGAGACCACATACTAGATACGGTCCTTCTCACTAAGCACAGCTTCCCTGAGGAGAGGCTAATGGGAAGGCAATCAAGTCTGAGATACTTCTCACGTTCTCTGCTTTGTACCCATTTAGGTATAAAGCAGTGATGGGCCTGGGCAATGAGTATTGCCCTGTGGTTGATCATAGATGTTGAGAGGACAAACTTCTGTCACCTGACTTTGTGGAAGTACTTTGAGTTCACAGATATTTGATTCCTCTTTGAAGTAAACATGGCATGAGTGACTCATAGGAATAATCGTCTAATGAGATAATGTTTGTGAAAGTACTTTCTAAATGGAAAAAGGCATATGCGAGTTTTATTATTGCCATTACCATATGACTGAGTATACTAATTCTTGGGGGTCATCAAGTCAAATTTCCCATGAGAACCACTAAAAGATTTTTCTCACTTTCCTATGAGATCTCTTTGTTCTTATCTACTTTCACACTTGATTTCCAGGTTGGAGAGCTTACCAGAGTGAAGTAGAAGAGGCAAGAAAGGTGCTTTCATTTCTGCAAAGGTGACTAAAAGGACTCTTTATTTTTTTCCCTGTTGCCCACTTTTTAGCATTCTCTGAATTTGCAAAAAGTGCCAAGAAAGCTTGGGATTGAAATGGCAGAAAAAAATCTTCCTAGTAAAAATCTAAAAGCCCTTGGGGAGAAGGACAAAGCTATACTGTGAGGTCAAGAATATGGAGAAATATAGGACATTATGTACTGGATGGTTTTACCCTTTTTAGGCCTACTAGGGTCACTTTTTTTTTAAATCAGTGACTTAATAATGGTTATAAGATCACAGGGATATAATTCAACAGATTTTCCAACATCAGAGTTCTGTGTTCTAGCCCCTCTATTGGAAGCTTCCCTATTCTTTATCCATCTTTGGGAGTATGGACCAAAATTTTTTATAGAGTGCAAAAGATGAAATATCTGACTTCAGTAATACTCTGCTGAATATGGATGTTGGCAGGTTGATTCATATCCCCAGCCTGTTTCTGTATTTTCATAATGGAGTAGGGCTCTGGAGAATTGGGGTTCCAGGACACATTGGTGAGGTTGTCTTCCCAGGGAGATCAGGTGGCATCATGGTAGCATTTGACTGAAAGGCAATATGATATAAAGCAAATTATTCAATAAACATGCACCCAAAGGTGGGAGTAGGGCAAATGAAACTAGGGGTCTTTGTGTGGGAGGAAGCTGGGAAGTCTTTGTTCTGGTGCTGGCTGCAGCTTCTACCTTTTCTCTCTGCAGCCCCCTGGGTCGGAATCATGTTACCAACCGTTTTCGTCAACTCTTATGTCCAGACTCCTCCTGTGAGGTGTGTAACAGAGCAACTGCTGAGGTCAATCAACTGCTGTTCCCAGATGTTCTGGAAGATACTTGTCCTGCTGTGTCCTCTTTAGTTTCCACAGCTCCTGTGACTGACTCATCATTCACTCTGTCAACTGCCTTCTCAACTATCAATCCAGCAGACCCAACACCAATTCCTTTGAACAAGTCTTCCCCAGGAACCCCATCTACTCTCTCACCTATTCCAATGCTCCCTCTAGATAAATTTCTTATGTCTTCCTCCCCATATTATGCTCAGCTCCCAAAGATTTTCTGTCCCTTGGGTTCTAAATTCCCAGTGAAGCATTCCCTACCTCAGTCCCTTGCCTTTCCTCCTTCCCCTCCACATGACACTCAGAGATTGGATCCTATTGTCCAACCAGCAGCTCCTTTGCCTTGTGATACCATCTTCTCATATATTCATACCATTTCTCAAGATCTCAATCCCTTGCCAAATTCACCTCAGACTTTGAATCAGACTAATTCATTTGCTTGTCATCAAGTACAACAAAATGTTTCACGAGATGGCACTTTACCTATGACTCAATCTCAGTTGACTTCTGTTTCACTTAAATCTGTCCTGGAGAACTTATCTTCAGAGAGTCCTTATGGGTTGTCCACATATGTCCCAGAAAACAGAGACATTGACCTTTCTAGTCTGTCAATTTCAGAACTTTCCCAGTGGCAAGCTCACACCAAGAACATGTTCCCATCTAATTTATCAAGTTCTAATTGTCAACGAGAGCATATTTCACCACATCAACCACAGACCTGTCTTTGGGGTGACTCTGCTAACAAGCACATGGATTCCAGTAGCCTTTCTTTCCTTGGTTTTAACATCCAGGCACATTTGGAGACACAGATTAAAAAAAAAAAGGAAATCCAGACTTTAGACAGGAGAGAAAGAGAAGAGGGACCACTTTCAAAACCAATGTGGTCAAAACACTTGGAGACATCTTCCGGCAATTCACTGCAGTCCCTTGATGTAGAGAATACCAGAGCACCTGAAACTGACTGGCAAACTGAAGGCAACGCTGAGCACTTGAACATTTGTCAGCACATTCTGTATGTTAAGACTTTGAGAGAAAATCTGCAGCAGAAATATAGCCAGCTCTACTGGGGTCTTCCTTCTTTGCACAGTGAGTCCCTGGTGGCTACTCTCCTGGTTTCAAGAAGTAGTTCTCCACTAGATTCTCCCTTTATCTTATTCAATAGAATCTATGATTCTTCTATGGTTCAAAATCAAGATCCAGAACCTCTATCATTTCCTCATTCATACCCCTTTCCCCTTCCCAATGTAAATTCCCAATCTCTGACTCAGGCAAAGCCCCACTTTCAATTCCAGTTCCTACCATTCTGTCAGATTCAGCCCTCATGTCACCTTCATTCCAGACTCCCAATCCCACCATCATCTTCACCAAGCCAGATCAGGGACTGTGGAGTACGTTTCCATAGACCCGAAGATGAATTAGATTCTCATATCTCAACTGAAAACCAACACCTGGAATGGCATGTGTTGCAGAAGCAACAGGAAAATTTGTGGGGTGTAGTCCCTGTACTCCAGCAGTCTCAAGAAGCTGTGCGTCTACAAGTTCCTCCCAGTATTCCACTGGTCAAACGGTCATCTCAGGCTCATGTGCCAGATGCCATCCATTCTGGCCATTTTCACATTGCCAGTGAATCCCAGGAGGAACTGGAGTCCCACCTTCCAAGGAGGTCAATCCCACACTGGTGTTATCAACCCTGTAGGAATGTAGAGTCTTTTGCACTAATGGAGCCTCACTGTGAGTTAACAGAAATATCTAAGCAGAACAACAGATATCCTCACTCACAACTCATTGACTTTAAGGGCCAAGACAAAAAAGATCTAACAGAGATTGAATGGCATCTCTCTGGAAGCTTCAATGAAAGGTCCCCAACAAAGTTTCAGCTAGTGAAGGCTATGAGGAGTAATCGTGGGCATACTCTGAGTCAGAGTCCACAAAACTGCCTACATAGTTTTTCAGAATGTTATGCAGTAAAGCACCAGGGTGAAGTCTCTAAAACAAAAAGTAACTGTCTGTTTCAGGCAATGGATCATCCAGGAGATGAATTACCAAGTGTTTCATGGAATGATACAGACCAGAGACAAATTGAAACCATTCTTAGACTTCATTTGATTAGAAAGTTTTGTCAGATTGCTGCAGACAGGATCCCCCTAGGTGTTTGTGATTCATGGCTGGCTGGTAGCAACACATTATCAAATTCTAGGGGTTCTCAGACCAATAAGGAAAACGTAAGTTTGAAAAACAGAAAGTTGGGAAATGCTTATTGTCAGATTTCTACTTTAGAGCCTTATTTTCTTGATTTCAACACCCAACAAGTGCTAGAATCCCATATTCTAAGGTATAGGACAAGTCAGATATGGGGACTACCCCTCAAGGTTCTTCAATCCATAAAATTCTATATGTTGAGAGAAGCTAAAACATGGCCTCTTCCTCAAATGAATTTTCCTTCCTCAGCTTCTCTTAACTCTGGCATAGCTTCTAAAGGTGTGGTTTCTGAGCTGCTTCAGAGAAATGTTAGAACTTTTCAGGAAAATAAGATAAGGACAACAAATTCAGCTCCCATACTGAACTGTTCTCTTTCTGCTGCCTCGGCTGTGGACAATGAAAGACAGGAGGTGCAGAAAACACCACCCCCTGAGGACACTCCTGGAATTGCAGAAGTTGTTCAGAGAAGCCAAAGCAGAAAACAAAGTCCTATACTTACCACACACAGCCTCATAAACACTGAAAATCAAAGTGAGACTAGGGCTGGGCATGAACCAAAAGGTGAGAATATTAATTCCTGTGGAAGGACAGAAATGATTTCAGACAAAAGGATGGTAGAGAAGAATTCAGAACATTTTTGCATAGCCAATATGTTCCAGGCTCAGGAGCTGTGTGTTCTTCAGTCACAATCTGATGACATCTTGACAGGCAGAGAATCAAGAGATTCTCACATGGTAAGTGTTCATACAAATAAAGTAAAAACTCCCTTGTCAACTGAATGCCCTTCAGAAGAAATAAAAATTTCTGAAGATGTTCAACTACCAAATGTTAAAACACAGTTTCTTAGTGAGTTATTAGAGAGTGGAGAACATATACAGGCCCAAGGCCAACCTACTGACATGTCCATCACTCCAGATAACTTGACTTTCAAGTCCTCATTGACTCATACCCTGAATACCTCTGGTAGGACCATGGAAGCTTCTCATATGCTACATGTTCCTTTAGAAGATAGTGAGATTAGTATGGAGCATAGGCAGGAAGCCTGGGTCTCAAAACATGTCTTACCAAAGTACCCGGATGATAATTTTCCATTAGCTACAAAAGGAGTAGATAGCAAAGCAAAAACTGGACATGAAGATTTGAGATTAGGGACATCTAAAACCAGAAAGAAGAGCCACTCTGTTGAGATGAGAGTATTAGAAGATACTTCCCCATCTTTTTCACAGGATGAACAGTTTCCTGAAAGTTATCTCAGAAAAAAGATGAAGAATTTTAGTCAGTGGATTGAATCCAAGAGAAAAAATATGAGTCAAGAAAGAATCCTGCTAAAAGCCAAGTTCATGTCAACCTTTGCACAGCACCGAGACCTATTGAAGAATACAACTCTTTTTGTGAGGTCTCAAGGTCCTGAAACTACTGAGCTCATGACAGCCATTGGGAAGATCCTAGAAGAGAAACTTGCACATATACATGAGCCTGAGGTTTCAGAGTTAAATCAGCAGGAGCAAATGTCTACCCAGGTAGACACCAACAAGGGACATCTCCCTCTCTCTGACACACAGAAAGGGGTATGGACAAGTGCCAAGCCTTGCAGCCCAGAGCCTATTTCTGTTGACCAGAGTAGTTTTACACATGTTAGACAAGTCAGACACAGGGTCAGACAGCCTCAGGAAGTTGAGACCTTCCACAACCAATTGTTCTGCAAATTCCCTCTCCCATTATCCAGGGAACCTGTCCCCCACCCACCTCAAGAATGCCCAGTCTCTCAGGCCACCATCACCCCTGATGATAACTCTGTGTTTAGAGATTTAATTCTTTTGTTCAAACAAAAAACACTTCTTGAGCACTTCCAGGAGGGAAAAATTTCCCCATAGAAATCATCCAGTCCTTGTTGAGAATGTTCTACAGATTTTATGATTATATGTCTTCTGACGAGACTAGTTTTTCTTTGGCATGACCAAGAATGTTGATCCTTCTCAATAAATATCTCTTTTAGTAGGTGTGGTATTCTCTGTGTACTGCATGGGAAGTGGGAACTTTGGGTGTTCTAGGTCTTGTGCACAGGGAAATGAGGACTTGATTCATCTCTTCCTCTGGTTTCTTTCACTTGGGGAAAACATGGCAGTGGTCTTCTCAGTTTGACATGGGGTCTTTAATGTAACTCCATGCTTTACTTAGTACACTTAATTTGTTCATAAAATATACAAAACATCTATTCTAAAAACTACTGGGTCTTTTGAAAATGAGAAAGGCCTTTCAGAAATAAGAAAAAGAAAAAAAAAAACCTCACAAATTGACCAAAATATCTTTTCATCTTCTCCTTTATGATATACCAATTTAAGTTTAGATGACTTTCTCTCACTTTCTCTCACTACATAATACATAGCTATTAGCTCTAGAAAGTTTTGGGATTGGAAGTATGAAGGTGTTCTGGGGTTAGTGGGAGAGAGAGAGAGAGAGAGAGAGCCTTCTAATATGTTTTGGTGAGGAATAAATGATTGTCATTCTCATAAATACTTATTCCCCTCGCAAGTTTTGGGGTGAGAGGACTCTGGCTCTGAAAAGACTGTGGGACACAAATATTTTCCTGAAAGTAGTGGTTTACATTCATTTAGAAAAGAAAGGAGGGTCCAGGCAATGATGCACCTGCTTAAGCTCTCACATTACAGTGCTCAAGGACTCAGGTTCAAGCCCCTGGTCCCCACCTGCAGGGGGAAAATTTCATGAGTGGTGAAGCAGAGCTGCAGGTGTCTCTCTGTATCTCTCTCCCTCTTTACCTCCCCTCCCCTCTCAATTCCTCTCTGTCTCTATTCAATAATAAGAATAAAAAAAGTTGATTCCAGAATATCTCACTCATGGCTGGTGCTGAAGTTTTGCTATTGTTGATATTGCTTTATCTAGGACAGGGATTAAGAGCTGAGTGGATCTTTCTGAAGAATCCATTATGTGTAAGATATTAATCTGGAAATCATATTTGAGTTCCATATAACATCTCCCGGGTTGTGAAAGTTCATCAAGGAATGCAAAAAGACCCTCCTCAAAAATGACATTAATAACAACAACAAAATAACTACAACAACAATAAAAAACAACAAAGGCAACAAAAGGAAAAATAAATATAATAAAACAAACAAACAAACCCAATTGGATCCCAAGCACAATGCCACTATCCCATAGTAACTCACAGAAACAGGTTTAACAGGTTACCTTTTCATTTGTGTGTACAGAGAGTACAATTTGTTTGGGTTGCCAACATATTCTTGGGCAGAATGAGCAGATTTTAAGGCCAATGATCAACTACACTTTGATTACAGCAGTAGAAAGCCCTACTTGTGCTGGAAAGAAGGAGGGAAATTACAGTAAACTGCATTTTTCTTTTTCTTTTTAAAATATATATTTTAAACATTTTTATTTAGATATTTATTCTCTTTTGTTGCCCTTGTTGTTCTATTGTTGTCGTCATTGTTGGATAGGACAGAGAGAAATGGAGAGAGGAGGAGAAGACAGAGAGGGGAAGAGAAAGATAGACACCTGCAGACCTGCTTCACCACCTGTGAATCGACTCCCTGGCAGGTGGGAAGCCAGGGGCTTGAACCAGGATCCTTAAGCCGGTCCTTGAGCTTGGTGCCACGTGCACTTAACCCACTGTGCTACCACCCGACTTCTTGCATTTTTCTTTAACTAAGAAGTTAACCCTTGCTTGCCTCATCATTATTCTACCTTTAGGACTATTTTTCTTTCCCCTAGCTTCCTGTTCCTATAGGAAAGCAGGACTATTATAAGAAGCAGGAAAGGAGTATTGAAGAGATGAGAATAATTGGAGAGATAAGAATCAATTTCTCTGTATAAACGATTCTGCATGCTCTGTGTTCACACTCAGAGAGATCACAGTGTTGTGCATCTTGGTGGAATCTCATTCACAAGCTGTTAATGTGGTGGTGACCCCAGAAACGTCACTGGCACAGAATGCGATGAAAACAGGTTGCCTAAAGTTTCACAATCTCAAACACACTCCGAACCAAATGTCAGGGCAAACCAAATGCCTTGATATGATGGACTGGGTATGCGAACTCCAGATTCCAGTTTCAGACATTGTAGATTTCTCTGGTGACTGCTGCCTACTGCCTATGGAGATAAGATTCCTTGAGTAGTCTTCACCGGAACTACCATAAACTGTAGCCCATTGCAGTCTCAGTGAAAGAGCCCAGGCTGTGAGAAGAAGGGTCTGTTCTCAGGGAGGCCTTTATTCAAAACTTCCACTGACCCCCCTATAATCAGAGTCTAAATTAAGTTACTACTTTCCTGGGGTCACAAGGACACATTTGGTCTTCATTAAGGAGGTCAAGAGGCAGTTTAGAAACTTGTGGAGGTTGTCTCCTTATCTCTCCCAGGAGACTCATGTCTGTTACTCCTTCATTGCAGTGGGGTAGAGGTGGGGCATGCAATGAAGTGATTGTTGAAAGTTTAGCAGTGCTTCACTGTGGGAGGGAGGTTGGGTTGACAGTGACAAAGAGCATCATTTTCCTCTGTGGGAGATTCTGGCCTCCATTTAAGGCAGGATAAACTTCCCAAGGTATTGATTGCTATTTCTATACGCTGGTGGAGGGGACTCCCAAAGGTAAAAAAGTTAACTTTCCCCTTTTATCTTACAGGAAATGTGGGTTTCTGGTATTAGAAGTTACTAATGGCTTTCATGTTTCCTGACCCTAAACATAAGTTGTTTCCTGGGCACCTGTTGTATAGCTCTGTTCAAACTCTCATGTGGGAGAAGAAATAAGCTGCATGTTCCCAGGAGAGATAAGAAAGGGGCTGTTGCAGGTGTTGTATTATAAGAAGAGAGAACAGCTGTCTAGAGGTAGTACTGCCTCTAAAGACTTAAGAATATGGATGTAAAGTTTATTTTCTTCCTTTTTTGTTTTTAAACTTAAAAAAAACTTTTAAGTTTTTATTTATTTATAGCAGTGATTTACAAGATTATAAGATAATAAGGATATAATTCTACAACATTCCCACCACCCTAGTTCTGTGCCCTCATCATCTTCTAATGGTATCTGCCATATTTCTCCCAAGGTTATTATTGGTATTATTGGATAACCACACACACGCACACACACACACACACACACACACACACACACACACACACACACACACACACACTTAACTGAAATGAAGGAGAAACATCACAGATAATAGAACACTGTTATACTAGCCATTGCACATCATTAGCACTATCCATGATGCTGATTTGAATCCTGGGCCCTGTGCATGGTAAAGTGGGCAGCCTATAGAGTGTACTATCTCTTGGTCACAAGATGTTTCTTTCTTCCTAAGATATATATATGCCTCCAGGGTTATCCCTGGGGCTCGGTATCTGCACCACAAATCCACTGCTCCTGGAGGCTTTTTTTTTTTTAATTTCTTTATTGGGGGATTAATGTTTTACATGCGACAATAAATAGGATAGTTTGTACATGCATAACATTTCTCAGTTTTTGACATAACAATACAATCCCCACTAGGTCCTCTGTCATCCTTTTGGGACCTGTATTCTCCCCCCACCCCAGAGTCTTTTGTTTTGGTGCAATACTTGGAGGCATTTTTTTTTTGCCCTTGTTGTTTATTGTTATTGTTATTGCTATTGCTGTTGTGTTGCCGAATAGGACAAAGAGAAATCGAGAGAGGAGGGGAGACAGAGAGGGGGAGAGAAAGATAGACACCTGATACCTGCTTCACCGCTTGTGAAACGACCCCTGTAGGTGGAGACCCGGGGGCTCGAACTGGGATCCTTAAGCTAGTCCTTGTACTTCGCGCTATGTGTGCTTAACCCACTGCGCTACCGCCCGACCCCCAAGATTGATATTTAACATTAAAGAGAAAGAACCACTGCAGCTCTAATTTAAATAGCCAACCCCCACTCTACAATCCAAAGTCAAATTTGTTTTGTAAAGACCTGTCTTCCTATAAACTGCTGATTCTTCTAAGAGGACAGTCTGCAGATGCATCCAAATATTCATGTTCTAGAAGGCGCCATCATTTGCAGTCCTGTCTGGAAACAGTCTATTCATTGCTTCAAGGCTTCCTCCTGCAAAACAATTGGCTAAACATTTGGAATATTCTAGTGGAGGAAATAAAGAAAGCTCCTTATTTTTAGTAGAGCTTGTCCCACTGTTCTTACAGTGAATTTTCTTTCCTGTATCAGCTAAACTATCTCTGACTGTGGACTGAGTCCTCGCTTTCCATTCCTAAGGCATTTCCCAGTGCTGCAATTTTGGCTTTATTTCTAATCTTCGCAGAGTAGGAGACCAAATACCCAAATACCCAAATACAGAGCACAGCAAGTCCTGGAAGGAAGGTGTGAGTGAAGTAGGCGGAGGCGGGGTCTTCCACAGCGAGGCCCCATCCACACACGCTGCGTTGGGTGCGTAGTCATACAGGGGGAGGGGCTTGAGAAACTGAAATATGGCTTTTTTATGGTAGTTCTGGTGTATATTTCTCCTACTCTGTCATTTGCACCCCAACCGGCTTTGCCTCTTTCCCCCACACCTACGCCGCCAGCCAAAGCCTCCGGCGATGCCCAGAGGTCATACAGGGCCGGCCTGCTCCCAGTGCGCCTTCAGCCTGGACCTCCTTCCCCTTGGGATGCAAATAGGATCTCCATCAAGGTGAGTATAGGAATACAAGTAGAAATGTGGTGATTGTTAAGGCTTCCCCTTACACTGACTACCTGGCCCTGAGCGGCATCTGTTTGCAGATGTACTGACATTTCTGACTGGCTTCATTCTGAGAAGGGGTATGAACAAGTAAAGAGCTTTGAGAAGTGTTAAAAATAGCTGGACGAAGAATGCCTAGAGTTCTGAGAGTTCACTAATGTCCTGGAAATGAATTGTAAGATCCTTCAGGCCATGAGCTGTGCTTTTGCTATGTTTCAATTAACGTAGTAATACATGTTCATATTCTCTGAATCACAGTTAAAATATCCCCAGTAAAGTTGTGTTTCCTGTTTGGATGTCCAGTTGGGGCAAGTGAAAAGACAATACATTAATTTTGAAATATTGTACATTCAGAATGCTTTTAAAAGGGGCTTGGGTGGTGCCATAATGCGTAAATGTGCAAGCAGTGAAGTGACATATTTCATTATAGAACAAAAATTTCATTCATTCTTGATAAAAAATTTAATTAATTTATTTACTTGTTATTTATATCAATATAGACAATGGTTTCCTACTTGATTCAGTTTAGTCTCTCACTATCAATATTTATTTTTCACCCAAATAGTAAAAAACTTTTCTTGCTACTTCAGTCTCAGGTCATTATTATGATTTATCTCTACCATCCCCCCCCAACAAGGCTTTTTATGCACAACCTTTCTCTATTTCCTCATGTATTCTTGATTCATTTAAATAATTTTAAAGCCAACGTCATGGTTCTCATTATTCAGATGTTGCTTTTCTTTTTTTATTTATTTATTTATTTTCCCTTTTGTTGCCCTTGTTTTCTTATTGTTGTAGTTATTATTGATGTCGTCGTTGTTGGATAGAACAGAGAGAAGTGGAGAGAGGAGGGGAAGACAGAGAGGAGGAGAGAAAGAAAGACACCTGCAGACATGCTTCACCACCTGTGAGGTGACTCCCCTGCAGGTGGGAAGCCGGGGGCTGGAACCGGGATCCTTACGCGGGTCCTTGCACTTTGCGCCACGTGCGCTTAACCCGCTGCGCTACCGCCTGACTCCCCAGATGCTGCTTTTCTAGACCTTTTTAGTGGACAGAACTATGAGGTGTGTGTATGTGTGTGTATATGTCTCTCTCTGTGTGTACTACACACATTCAAATCTTAATGTACTTTTCAGGGTTATACACTTTGAAAATCATGAGTTCTTACTGCTATCTCCACTTACCATCTATCACCACAGTGTTAATTCTGGTTTTCTCCCTTTCCTGCTTGTGGTATTTTTCTCCAACATGAGAATTCAGAATTTATATATCTACATGCTCAACTCATCCTCCTGTATGTTAGCGGTCTCTCATCAGCCCTACGGTCCTTTCCCTTTCCATGTATGGGTGTTTTCTAGTATCACTTGTGCACCAAAATCGATGTGCCAGGTGCCTGCTTAATCACCCTGTGCCAGACAGTACACCCAGCCCTTCCTCACCCTGCTCAGCCTCTGACTCACTGCTCTAGGACATCTAAACACCTCAATAACCTCCCACTTGTATCTCTGCTGTGGATACCTGTTTTGCTTTTCTCATCTATTTATCCTATGACTGAATTTTTCAGAAAGGGAAAGAAGAGAAATGCTGTGCCCTTCCACACGTAGACCTTAGCATTCTTTGAGTGGAATTCATGCATCTTGTTCAGGCAACAATCCTGCATTGACTGACTGGTTGATTGACTGACTGACTAATTGATTTTGTCATTGCTAGGACTTCACTGCTCCAGGATGACATTTTCAAGTAGAACAAGAGAGACAGAGAGAGAGAGAGAGAGAGAGAAAGAGAGAGAGAGAAGCAGAGTCGACAACACCAAAGTTTTTTCAGTACTGGAGGCCCATGCTTGAACCTATGATCCTTGCATGACAAAGTAGGTGACTTCCTGACTGAGTTATCTTGTCATTCAAAACTGCACACATTTAAAATGTACGACATGTTGTGTTAAAACGAGACAACAAACACACATCTGTCCTTCATTCACTCTAGAGAGTTTCAAAATTTAAACTTTCAATTTTGAGGTAAATGAAAATTTACATGAAGCTATTGTAATACAGAGATATCATGTGCGTTTTATTGTCCAATCATAGCATCTTACAAAATGATAATGTTACACCATAACCAGTATATTCACATTGAAGCAGTTGATGCCACAAGTGTCCCACATGTTATAGACACTCTCATCTCTGCTTTGTTTTCCATTTAATGTTTCCATACTTTTAATAATTCTTTTTCTTCTTTTTTTTTTTTTTTGGAGGGGGAGGTATATCTTTTGTTTTATTTGTGAATCTGTAACATTAAACTTCTGTTGACATTGTCATATTAGTTTTAGGTGTACAACAGAAGATTTGACACTTGTATGCATTGTAAAATAATTGCCACAATCACTCTAGTTAACATCTCTCACCTTACCACTTATAATTTACCCCTTGTGATGTTTTAAGATTTATTCTTTGAGAAACTTTCAAATAAATACTTAGATATTATTAACTGTAGTTGCCATTCTGTATATTAAATCCCCATGCCCTATGCTGGAGGTTTGTATCTTCTTTGTTTATTTTGCTTCTCCTCTAATCTTCCTAGCAGACTCTGCTTTTGGCAATTAGCAGTGTGCTCTCTGTGCCTATGAGGTTTTTTTTTTTTTTTCTTCTATATAGATCCCACATGGACATGATATCAATTTTGTCTTTCTGTGTTAGACATATTTAACTTAGTGTAATACCCACATTGGTTTTAGCTATGTGAGACTTATACCAGACGTCTGATATAGTACTGTAAGACAATTCATCTCTATTGTTTCCAGACTCTAAAGTTTATGGTAGTTTGTATGGGAGCAATAGTGACACAATTTATACTGTTTATATAAAATAAAATTGTGGATACAGTTTTGTCTAGATCTATTTCTTGCTCAGCTTCTCTTGCTCTCTGTGTAATTTTTAAATATTTTCCACTTTCTTTTTAGCCCTCATTTGGATTAATTAATTTTTATGGCACCATTTTTCTTTCCAAAAGGTCTTAATTAGTTTTGGCTTGTTTTTTTTAGCTTGTTTTTTGTGTGTAAGAGAGGTTTATGTTGTATAGTATATATCTCTAACTTGTAGAAATTTTAAATAATATATTTCACATTTTTTATCTTTTGTTTATCTTAGTCTACTGGCAATATATCTATTTTATTAGTGATTTAATATTGATTCATATAACAATGAGAAAACAGAGGTATAATTGCCACCACCAGAGCTTTGTGTCCCCATTCCTTCTACTAGAAACTGCAGTAATTCTTCCAAGGTCACAGATATAGGTTGACTATTATTTCTATAATTATCTGTGTGTATATATATATATATATATATATATATATATGCCCTTTTTTTCTTTCTTTATTGGGGGATTAATGTTTTATAGTCAGCAGTAAATATAATAGTTTGTACATGCTACTTTGTAACCCCACCTCTGGAACCGTTTTTTTTTCTATAGTCCTGCATTCCCTTCCTTTTTTAAGTCATACCTATACCTATTCTACTTCAGAATACCCTTCCTTTTTTTTAACTCTCTCTGGGTCTTGGAGTCTTGATGGAATTGGCATTCAGAGTCCTCTAGTTATCTTCCCCTAACACTGCTCCTCCTCTGGGGGTATGGATCAGCATTCTTTTGGGGGTACAGAAGGTAGAAGTTCTGGCTTCTTTAGTTGCTTCTCCATTGGACATAGGTGTTGGCAGATTGATCCATACCCCAGCCTGTTTCTATTTTACCTAATAGGGTAGAGCTCTACAAAGGTGAGGTTCTGGGATACATTGGTGAGGTTGTTTTCCCAAGGAAGTCAAGATGGAATCATTGTCACATCTGCAATTGGTGGCTGAAGGGCTGCAAGATACAAAGCAGGACAAAACAATAAAATTTAACAGTAAAAGGTAATCAAGAAGTAGTAATAGGGAAGATGGTAATTAGAATCTTAGAGTGGAGAAAAGATAGGATGTGTATTTTAGGCATGTTCCTAAGGGCCCATGACTTTAGTAATTTTTGTTTGAGCTTAGTAGCTAACATGCAGGTAGACTAAAAGCATTATCTGGGGAGATGTAATCAGAGTTAAGAATACAGCTAGAAAGCTGTATATAAATACAAGTAAGTGTTTACTCTGTCAATCTGACCCAGAGTTCATTTATAATCACATTTAACACAGGAGCCTGTGTAACCTCATAGTCCCTGCCAGTCTGAGCTCACAACCCATGATCACAGCTGGGAACATTCTAGGCTGCTCTTATTTCAGGACCAGTCTTCCTCTAATGGCAGGGCAGGATGGCCCAGCCTCCCTTCAGAGAGTAGGACAGTCCCAGGGTCCCTTTGGTAGTGCACCAAGTTAAGCGCTAATACTACAAAGCAAAAAGATCCACACTAGGATCCTGGTTTGAGCCCCCATTTCCTCATCACCTATGAAGCAACTACCCAGCAGGTGGGGAGCTGGGAGCTCAAACCAGGATCCTTGCATGGGTCCTTGCACTTCCTACTATGTGCACTTAGCCCAGTGCACCACCATCTGGCCCCAAATATTTGCTAATTTCTAAAAAAGAATAAGGTGCATATGTGAGGACAGAGGTTCTAATGGCCTAGACTGGGTTATGCGCCCATATTTATCATCAGAGCATCAATAGAGTGATTGTTCACTAGTATAACAAGAAGGGGGTATACATTTTCTCAAAATCCAGGTGAATTGGATGGAAAACACAAATAACATTGATGTACTTGACACAAGTGACCCACATGTTACCATCTTATAGACACTCATCTTTGCTTTGTTTTTCATTTAATGTTTCTGTATTTTTAACAATCTTTCTTCAGTTTTTTTTTTCTCACTCCACTAGAAGTGGGAAGTCTGTCTCCTCAGTGCAAAACAGGAAACAAGTGATGTTTAGTATTTATATTGGTATTAATATTGCTCTGACTTATAGTACACTAGGATAGGTAATTATAAAGCATGAAAGTATGAATGGAAAAGCCTTACTTGATAGTTTAATCTTCATCTATCCTGTTAGAAAATGTTAAATAAAATAAGGTTTCTAATTTCAGATTTGTAAGTGTTTTCACTGTTTTATTACTGCCAAGACAAGCAGAATCTTAATTTAATGTCTCAGGAGGTAATCATAGTGTTGTTGTACATCAAATGGAGGGAATGAATTATTTTATATAAAGGTACCTTTAAAAAGCTTTACTGACTTTACATCTTTAGTGAATAAAGCTACTCCAAGTTGCAGCTATGAACATCTCCCTGTGAATTAAAGTATTTAGTTAAGCTTTGTCTCACTAATTGAATTCCCTCCCTCATAACTTTCTAAGCTTCCAGCTATCATTTTACTTTGAAAGATTTATAGTTAACAGAGTCAGATATAAAATGTTATACTTTTTCATATTTACATATTTTAAAATTAAGATTTTTAAAAAAAAAATGTAGTGCTGGGGAATAAACCCAGGGTTTTGATGATGTGCAATATTGCAGGGTGACTTCCCTGGCCCATTTTTTTCATTCTTTATTTTTGGGAGAGATTGATAGAGAAGAGATACCACAACACCATTCTATCATCTGTGAAGCACACCCTGGTGTTGTCCATGTAAGTTCTAACCCATGCTTCAGTTATAGCAAGGTCTGTGCTCTGTCAGAGGAGTTTTCTCTTGGCTCCACAGAATCTTTAATTAAGGATGACCTTTGAGGGACTCAGGTGATGGCAGACCCAATTTAGTGCACATATTACTAAACTCAAGGACCAGGGTTCAAGCCTCATTCCCCACCTGCAGAAGTCAAGATTCACAAGTGGTATAGCATGATGAAGGTGTCTCTCTTCCTTCTTCTCTTCAGTTTATCTCTGTCCTATTAAATGAAAGGTAAAAGGAAAAGGAAAGGGTGTTGGGCAGTAGTGCATCAGGTTCAGCGCAGGTGGCACAAAGTGCAAGGACTGACGTAAGGATTCCATTTTCAGCTCGGGCTCCCCACCTGCAGGGGAATCACTTCAGAAGTGGTGAAGCAGGTCTGCAGGTGTCTATCTTTCTCTCCCCCCTCTGTCTTCCCCTCCTCTCTCCATTTCTGTCCTATCCAACAACGACGACATCAATAACTACAACAATAAAACAAGGGCAACAAAAGGGAATGAATAAATAAGTAAGTAAGCAAATAAATAAAAGGAAAAGGAAAAACTGGCACCAGAAGTTGTCGATTTTTAGCTCCAGCGATGACCCTTGTGGCTTAAAAAATGGTGGTTTTTGATATATTAATAATGATATATTTCTTCTAATAGTTGGAAGCATCTTGAATATACTATCAACTTTGTTTTTTCAGGGCTTTGGCCTAAAATCCTACCTCCACCCACATACTTCCCTTTTCATACCTATTAATATTATTCATATGCTCACCAGGCAGGAGGTCTCCGAACTCCAGTTTTGTATATTTGCTTACAGATTTTTTAATTTGTGTAGGAAGCCTAGAATATATTTAAATATATATACTAGTATATATTTAAGAAACCTAGTATATCTTTAAAAGCCTAGTATGCATTTAAAAAACAAACACAATTTTTGACTTAAAAAAACAACTTATCTAATATTTTTCCTGTTGTAGCCAGTTGCAGCATTCTTGGAATTTATGAAGTCAAAAATTTTCAGTCGTCTTTGACATGACAGTCTTATACCTATAACTGACCTACCATTAAAACCGTTACAGTATATCTAGAACGTGTCCAATTCTCCCTACCTGAATATATAGGTACCAAAGATAAATGAATCATAATCTGTGCAGATACAAATATTTACTCAGACTTCTCATTCCACAAGCATGGATTTCCTTTTCATTTTTTAACATATTTTGGTTATGTGTCTGGCAAAACCTTGGAACTCCATCAAGAAGGCATCGGATATTATTTATTTATATATTTATTTTTTATACTTAATACCAATTTAATAATGATTAATAGGATTGCAAGATAATAGTGGTACAATTCCACACAGTTCTCACTATCACAGTTCTATGTCCCACCTCTTCCATTGGATATTACTACTTTTTTAAAGATTCTTTATTTTAATGAGAGAGAGAGAGAGAGAGATAAGATCACTGATTTGACATACAGCAGTTCCAGGGATTGAACCTGTGACTTCAGTTGTGAAAGTCTGATGTGATTTATCAGTGTGTAATGCTCCAGACTCTATTTTAATATTTTATTTTATTTGGATAGACACAGAATTTGAGAGGGGAGGGATAGATAGATGTCACTTGCTGCCGCGGGATGCAGAAAAAGGAGGTTTGGAGCAGAAAGGGGAACACAATCCTTTATTTGCACTGGCACCTCAGAGTTGGGTGAGAGAGCAATAGTTTGGGCCACGTGGAGGTAGCAAAAATGGCCGCCTTGTGCAGCAACCTTCCCTGCGTCTAATCACCGAAGTGAAAGGCCAGCAAGAGAGTGAGGTGCGGAAGAAGAAGAGCTTTTATGAGAATAGCTCTCCCGAGAATGGGAAGGGGGAGGAGTAACCAAAGCACTCCAACTATTGTGGGGAATTGACAGTGCCCTGAGGGCACAACATGGCAGATGTGACTGCATCTGCATAATTTCCCAGCAGATAGAGAGATATCTTCAGGTAGAGGTTGGGGGCCTGACCTGGGGTCCTAGTGCATTGTAATATGTGTGCTCAGTCAGGTGCACCACCACCCAGCACTTATTTTGTTATTATTTTTTTTTAAAGAATTCTTTTTAAATAGTTTATTTTAATATTTATTTATTTAGTAGAGAGAAATTGAGGACAGAAGGGAAGGTGGGGGTGTGTGGAGAGAGGCCTGTAGCACTGTCTAACTGTTCATGAAACTTCCCCCCATAGGTAGGGACTGAGGGTTTGAACCTGGGTCTTTGTACACTGTCATATGTGAGCTCAACCGGGTGCACCACTGCCAAGCTCTTCCATTTTTGTATTTCAATGGTTATTATTACCTTTTTTTTTTCCCCTATGGAGGTATTCCATAGAAATATGAACTGTGGCACTGACCAGGTTTTATTTACATCCTCTTCATTAGTAAACAGGTATCTCCAAGGTCTCCAGGTGTCAGGGCCACGTTTCCCATTTACATCAGAATATTAGCATTTGCAACAAAATGTTAGCAGTGATGGCACACCTCATAGAGTAAATACATTATCATGAAGATAACCTGGGTTCAGCACCTGACCTCAACCTGCATGAGTGGTGGAGCAGTACAGCAGGTATTTCGCCTTATGTCTTTCACTGTCTCTTCTCTCCAAGAGAAAGAAAAGGGTGGGGGAAATGGCCACCGGTGATGGTGGCATAATGCAGACACAGAGTCCCAACAAAAACCCTGGTGGGAAAAAAAATATTAGTAATAGGCTGTCAAAATAGTTAATTTGTTCTAGACCTATTCTCAACTGACACTATCTTACCAGATAATATTTTCAGTTCACCTACATGTTCGCTATCAAGCTCAAGCAAAAATTACTAAAGGCATGTTAAAAATTACTAAAGGTAATGTTACTTTAGTAAAAATTACTAAAGGGAATGGTTCCAAGGGAACATACTTAAAACAGACTTCCTGTCTTCTTTCCACCCTAATATCTCTCTTTTCACCTGCTCTATTTATACTTTATAGTTCCTGTTTATTAAAAATTTTGATATAAAGCAGGACAAGTTGCAGGTGTGACTATGATTCTGTCCTGACCTCCCTGGGCAAAAGATCTCATCAAGGTGTCATGAAGCCTCACCTCTTCAGAGTCCTACCCCACTAGGGAAAGATAGAAACATATTGAGGGTATGGGTCGACTCACCAATGCCCATGACCTGCAGAGAAACAATTACAGAAGCCAGAATTCCCACCCTCTGCACTGCATAGAGAATTTTTGTCCATACTGCCAGAAGGAGAGAAATGTTAGGGGAAGATGACTAGAGGACTCTGATCTCAGGACCCAGAGAGAGAAGAGGAGAAAAGGAAGGACTTTTGGAAGTAGCAGTGTGCCTTAGAAAGAAAAAGAAAGCAAGACCATTAAAAAAAAGGGACATATACATATACATATATATATATATATACTTATAGAAATATTAGTCAGCTCATATTTGTGACCTCGGGAGAGCTACTGCAGTTTTCAGTGGAGAGAATAGGGTCTTAGAGCGCTGGTGGTGGGAACAGTGTGGAATTATATCTGTTATCTCATAATTTTGTAAATAAATATTAAATCACTAATATTTTTTTAAAAAATTAGCTCATTTGTATAGTACATTGTTTTACAATGCTCATGACTCACATTTGAACCTGGACTCCCCACCACATTTGAGGAAATTTAGTGCTGTGGTTTCTCTCTCAACTGTTCATTTCTTTCAGTCTGAAAAAGTCACTCGACAATAGTGAAGCCTTTGTGATGAATGTATGTGTACATGTACGTGTATGTAAAACTTGGTGAAGCTTTTCCCCTGCTGGGGAACCTGGTGCTGAACTCAAGTCTTTGTGCACTGTAACATGTGCACTCAACTGGGTGCACTACCACCCAGCTCCTCAAAGTGGCTTCATTTAAAACTACTTCTTTTATTTTATTCTGCTTGAGAGTCCAGTGATAAATCCTCTGCGTCACCCCCTGGACCACTTTTATATTATTCTGTAGAAGACTGCAGCATCTGGCTTTCTTTATTCATCTGTTCCTAAACAATATATTCACAAACTTGGTTATTGTTGGAATGCATTAAATGTAAATGAGAGATGTGGACTTGATAAAAATATATACATACTTCATTTTCTTGAGTTAATGAAAGGAACCCTTGGTGTATCTTATTCAGTTTTTGATAGTTATAAGAATTATTAATTTACATAATTAAATCACTAATACTAATAATTCTTTAAAAAGAATTATTCCTTTAGCTGTTACTTGACACTTGTACTAAAGAGGGAATTATAGGACTGCAGTGAATAGAGAACATTTACTCCTTATACTGAGGGCACAGTTTCACCTGATGATATCATGAGTGAGCTTGGTGCTGCTATACATGATTCTTTAAACTTTTCTGAGAAACACCAAGAAGTTCTCTCTCTTTCTTTCTCTTTCTTTCTTTCTCTCTTTTTCTTTCTTCCAACCTTCCATCTTCTTTCTTTCTTTCTTTCTTTCTTTCTTTCTTTCTTTCTTTCTTTCTTTCTTTCTCTCTCTCTCTCTCTTTCTCTCTCTCTCTCTCTCTTTCTTTCTTTCTTTCTTTCTTTCTTTCTTTCTTTCTTTCTTTCTTTCTTCTAAACTTCCTTCACCTTCCTTCCTTCCTTCCTTCCTTCCTTCCTTCCTTCCTTCCTTCCTTCCTTCCTTCCTTCCTCCCTCTCTCTCTCTTTCATTTTCAACCGGAACACTGCTGAGCTCTTAATTTATGGTGGTGTGGGGGACTGGACCTCTGACACTGGAGCCTCAGATGCCAGAGTCGTTTTGCATAAACATTATGCTATCTCCTCCTACCCCAAATGTGCATTTCATTGTAACAATTACTTATTGAAAAGCTATTGCTTCTTGATTTGACAAATTCTGTAATTTGCCCCTGAAGGTCAGCCTTGTATATTTTAATTGAGGGTCAGTATTGTGTGTTAATTAAATGTGTCTGCAGGCTATACTTGACCTTTAGGTTGCCATTTTGCAACCTCTGTTTAAAAGACTCTGGGATTCACTCTTAGAAAACTAAGAGGCTACAAGGGCAAAGGAAGGTTTTATATTTCTTCTCTCTCTCTTCTTTCTTTATGGTTAAACTGTTTACCCATAAACAGTGTTTTCATTCCCCTTTGGAGCAACTGGGGCAAAGAGCCATGACATCATAATAGTATTTTGACTCCGATTAACATTTTCAGGTAAACTTTCATTCTTCCCAAAATCTTCATCTTGTCTAATTTGATTATAGGAATTAATTACTTACTTACTTAATCAATGCTTTAGAAGAAAAAATGAGAAGTTTGTGAACTAGGTTTAAACCCTAGATTAGACATAGATATAGATATAGATCTGTCAAACCTAGACAGATCTAGGTTTAAACCCATTAGCTCTGACATTAAGCATAACATAGTGTATAAGACAAACTCTGTTACTAATCTCATTTATAAAATGGAAATGATAAATCTTGTCTTTTAAGTAAGAATAAGGCCAGACTGACCAATACAGCTGTGTTTTATAGACTTTTTCTTCCTATTTAGTTGGCTGTTTATTAATATCCATACATCCTTGACTTCCATAGTAGACCTCTTAATGTGTATTTGTTTCTGTGTGGGTTTGTGTAGAAGCAAGATAACTATCTCATAAATTCTAGGCTGGCACATATCTCAATGACTATGCAAAAATACTTTGATTCCTGAGGCATCAAAGGTGCTCATATTCAATCCCCAGCACCCTAGTAAGCCAGAGTTGAACAATACTCAGATAGAAGTTAAGCAAGCAAGCAAGTAAACAAACAAAAATCTCAACACAAATAATTACATATTCAATAAGTCTCTTGCACCAGGTTGGTTATGGCACATCCACATTTGTACATTGTCATATTCTGAATACTGAGTTAATTCATCTGACACTCACAGGTTTTTAATGGCTGGCCTTGATGACATGACCTTAACAATTTTATTATGTATCTGGAACATCCAGAATCCAGATGTGCCCTTCCACTGATTATGCATATATTTTCCTAGTTACATGCGTTAAATTACCATTGATATTTAATTAACATTGATACTATTTCTTGTGCAATTTGGTGCAGAAAAGCTGCCATCTTGTTTGCTTTTGTCTCTGTTGGTTTGCGTTAAGTCACTCCAAAGCAGTTTGGAGAAAGTACAGACTGGGTATCAGGAACAATGTGTCCTACTGACAGAAGGGTTGCCATTAGTTGTTTACCACAGAGTCATCTGATTCATGGGCTCTGGGTTATCTCTTTTAGAAATCAAATCCAAGTTCATAATGTTTGCCCTGCTTAACTTTTGGGTTGTCATGAAATAATGGATACAAGGAATTTCATTGTGCAAATGTAAGGTGGTTAAAAAAAAATAAAGACAATCATTTTGATGTTTTAGGAATTGAGCAGAGGTTTGCAACTTTGCAGTTAAACTATAATCACCTGAAATGCTTGAAAAATTTGGCATGCCCTTACACAACCTGTGATCATTAAATCAGACCCTAGGGGTGGTACCAAGCATGGATATTTTTCAAACTGCCTTGTTGATTCATTGTGCAGCCAAAGTTGAGAACCAGTGGTTCAGCAACTTGCTCTTGGAGTGTTAGATGTGGAACAGCATTTAGCAGCATCTGAGAGTTTATTAGGGTTGCAGAATGCACAAATAAATGCTAATAAAAATATTTATAAAATGAGACTTTTCTGCTTCTCATTACCTAATGGGTTAGTTTCAAAAGCCCATGGTGTGGGATAAGAATATTAATATGTAACACATTTCAGACAAATATTCCTTTAAGTTATGAACCTGAAAGCTCAGAGGGAGAGGAAAAGCTAAGAATATAAGGATGCAGACAGTTTTGGAGGCGGCAGACTGAAGATTCTGAAGATAAGAGTTTGTGCTGGCTGGGCTCTGTGCTATAACTGATCTAACAGAATATAAATGAAAATGGGGAGAAAAAGCAGGCTGGGTTGCTGCTGATCTGTCCAATCAAACACCACATGGATATAGCAGATGTATGCCATGCACATTGAGATGTGCTATTTTCAATTTCCTAGGGCAGTACTTGCTTTAGACAAGCAGTGTGTTGAACTCATCAGGCTTCTTAGTAATATGTACCTAGCTCTCTCCTCTTCTCTGCACCCGCTGTGCCGCTGATTATACTGTAAGTAATGGCAGCTTTGCCTTGGGAGGTTATGGATGTGCTACTGATGGGGGCAGCCCATCTGTGAAGGTGTGTAAATTTCAAATTGCTAGTTGCAACTCTCTGTTCATGAGGGTTAGGGAGGAGACAGAGAACCCCAGTGCGAGTGATACCCTCAGACACAATAATTTCTGATGATTAACCTTTAGTTTTTCGTATCGGCTATTGTATGTGTTTCCAGGATTGCTTTGCTGTATGGAAAATCTGGCAGTGTGAAACTATCTAATTTTCCTCACATGATATTCATAATACCTCTGGTGGTACAATTTATAACTGAACTTCCCTTTTTTCCTCCTCCCTCCTATTTTCCCCTGTTTGATGCCTCTTCCTTACACTCATTAATTGCCAAATTGAGGATAGAAGTTTTGAAGTTGGATAGTATTAGTGGGTCTCAAAGCTTCCGGTCCTTGTATGCATGTGTGTGTGAGAGAGATAGTGTGTACCTGGTTGAGAAATGATCTTCTGAGATTTAGAATGGTGTTATTAGAGCTAGATTGAATTTTTAAAACTAATCAAGTGCATTAAAGGCTGAGGCAGGCGATAGAGATGAGTGAGTGGGCTAAGAGTGAGAGTAATAAGGACTATGGTGGACTGGACAGCTACCAGCCTGTCTTAAGAAACAAGTCATAACTGCCAGCATGTCTTAAGAAACAAGTCGGGAGCCAGGTTGTGGCACAATGGGTTAAGCACACATGGAGCTAAACTCAAGGACCGGTGTAAGGATCCTGGTTTGAGCCCCCGGCTCCTTACCTGCAGGTGGGTCACTTCACAAGCAGTGAAGCAGGTCTGCAGGTGTCTTTCTCTCCCCCTCTCTGTCTTCCCCTCCCCTCTCCATTTCTCTCTGTCCTATCCAACAACAACAACAAGGGCAACACAAGGGGAAAAAATAAAGTTTCTAAAAAAAAAGAAAGAAAAGAAACAAGTCATTAACTACCAGATACCAGTTGGTTTCACTCACATATAGAATCTTGAGATACACATGAACTTGATTAAAAAGAAAAAAAAAAAGCACCCCCCCCCCAAAAAAAGCAAGCAAACTGTAAGACTATGGTGGTTATCTCTGGGAGGTAGGCTGGTGGGGACACAGAACTTTGGGGGTTTGGTGTGGAACTATACACTGTAATCTTACAAGCTTTTAACCTACTATTAATCACAAGTAAAAAATTGTAACTGTGTGTGTTCAACCAGATGCGCCACCACCAGGTCCAAGTTAAAAATTAAGAATAGGGAGTCAGGCGGTAGCGCAACGGGTGAAGCACACATGGCACGAAGCACAAGGATTAGCGTAAAGATCCCTGTTTGAGCCCCCGGCCGCCCACCAGCAGGGGAGTCGTCTCACAAGCGGTGAAACAAGTCTGTAGGTGTCTTATCTTTCTCTCCTCCTCTCTGCCTTCCCCTCCATTTCTCCATTTCTCTCTGTCTTATCCAACAATGACGACATCAATAACAACAACAATAATAATTACAACAAGGGCAACAAAAGAATAAATTACTTAATTAAGAATAAAAATAAGTAAAAAATTAAGATTAAAAATAAGTAAAAATCAAGAATAAAAAAGAAACAAGTCAGTTGTACCAATCATTGCTCACACGAGGAGATCTCACTTTTAATTTTATGTGACGTGTTCTAGCTGCTAAATTTATTCAGTCTTTTTTTGTAACCATAAATACTAAAACCAAGTAGACCAAAAATCACATTAGCTGGCTAGATTAGGCTTCTGAGGTAGTAGTTTGTAAACTGGATATTGTTTGATGTTCCATTTCAGAGAAGAAAAGGAGCTTGGTCTTACGCAAGCTCATGTCCTTGGTTAGGTACAGAGCTACGAATGCAGGGAAAGGGACTTTCCTTTCCTTTAGCCTTCCAGTACTCTTACAGATAGTTTCATATGCCAGGGGACCGTTGACATAGCTCATTTGGCTAGTGTCCTGCTTTGCCATGTATGCAACCTAGATTCAAACTTGGTCACATTGAAGGAAACTATAGCAAAGAGCTGAGTCTTGAAGAGTTTATATGACTTGCCAAAGTTCACTCACACATGATTACTGAATGGCTAAACTGGGATGGAATTCAGGTTTGCCTAAGTCAAAAGCAACCAAATAATGGAATACACTTGCTGTGTAATGGAGATAAGTTTATTTCAAATGATGGCTTCATTTGTTGTGCATGTACGTATGTGTAGAGGTATGCATGCAGGTGTATGTGCAGAGGTGTAGAAAGGTAAAAAAAAAAAAACCAGTTAAGATGAAGAGATCATAAGGAGAGACTTGGGTTTGTGGTGGTTAGACACCTATATTGGGGAGATAAGAAACCACACTCATATATCAGCAACTGTCCTGTAAACCATTATTTTTATTTTCTCAATAAAATTATTTGGGGGGAAGCAAAGTAAAGAAAAACAAAAACAAAACCCAAAAAACCAAATGAGTGCATTGACTTTTTGACCAACTGACTATGTTAGCTATTCACTTTCAGTTTCTCTACATTATTGGAGGTAAAGGGATTTTGTACAAAAATCTCTAAAGTTCACAAATAAAACTGTTTGTATATTGCGTTGGGTGTAAGTGTGTGTAATGGTTTAGAAAATTATAAAACAAATAAAGAGACCGTTTAGTCAATATTCAGCATGGAAGGGATAGGAAAGCTGTGCATTTCATCATATCCATTAAATGGTGCCTTTCCTGGGAGTATGGATCGACATTTCAATGCCCATGTTCATCAGGGAAGCAATTACAGAAGCCAGACCTTCAACCTTCTGTATCCCACAATGACCTTGGGTCCATACTCCCAGAGGGTTAAAAAATAGGAAAGTTATCAGGGGAGGGGATGGGATATGGAGATCTGGTGGTGGGAATTGTGTGGAGTTGTACCCCTCTTATCCTATGGTTTTGTCAGTGTTTCCTTTTTATAAATAAAATTTAAAAAAATGGTACCTCTCCTCCTCTCTCCCACATAACAGTGTCTCTTGACAGGTACAAGCTAGTCTTACAAAGCGCACTGGCCCTCTCTCTCTCTCACTCTCTGGATTTTTCAAACCTTTCTGGAGGTGTTAAAGTAATTAACTTGGTTTAAGTGAGGACATTTCTAGCCTTATTTTTTCTATTTCTCTTCATACTAGAGTATAATCTACAGTTTGGAGTAAAGAGCCTATCAATTAATTCAAACTGACCTACTGTTATTGTACACCTGTCATATGCAGGGAAGGCACTGTACTCACTTCTGGGGGTATATATGCATAAATATGACACAAGCAGATACAGAACCATGTTGTGGTTGGAACTTAACAGCATCAGGTGTGGACCATACCAGTTGGAGGTTCTGGGAAAGCTAATCATTTTTTTTTTTGACCCTTGAAATCAGTTTTTAAAAGATGTTTGTTCAACATTTATTTTTACAGAAAGAATTATTACCAGTCATTTGTTTTTAATTTTCTGTTCAAGTGTACCAGCAGCTTTGATGAAAAGGGTCAACTAATTCTTTTAATTTTTTATTATTTTATTTATTTATTTGTTCATTGGATACAGACAGAGAGATATGAAGGGGGGATAGAGAGACAGAGAGCCACCTGCAACCCTGTTTCACTGCTCGTAAAGCTTCCCCCCTACAAGCGGGTATCAGGGGCCTTATGCTCTGTAATGTGAGTGCTTAACCAGGTGCACCACCGCCTGGCCCCTGGGGGGGTCAATTTACATGTTAACATGGGGCCATTTTATTCCAGTGAAAGCCCCATTTTGTAGACTATTGCTCTGGGCCTTCACCCAACTGGCTCAGTCCTTTATTCTGTTCTCCAGAGGAGAAGAGGAGTGGTGAAAACTGATGAGGGAAAAACTATTGATTGGGGTGAGGGGAGGACTGAGCCAGTCCTCCAGGAATGAATCAAATTCCTAAAAGCCGTGACAGTCAAGATGAGAGTTGGATGATGCTGTAAGTGTAAGAGGGCAGCAGGGACTAAAGCAGGCCCAGCCACACTCCTGTGTTAGAACTACAAGTTGAAAGCAAGATACAGGTGGTGTATTGGTGATAGAGAAAGACCTGATGAACTATTTTTGGAAGAATCAAATGTTTTACTGCCACAATGACACAGTTCTAGGCATGAAGGACAGAAGTTTCATGTTGAGAAACAGTAGGTGAGGGTCGGGCCAGAGGGCCTCTCTCATTGGTGGTCATTGTAAAATATGTATCTATATCTCCGTGGTTTTACTTCCTCCCCTCCACCCTCTCCCTTCTCCTTTTTGCCCATTTCCCCTTTTCTTTTTTCCCTCCCCCCTTTTTTTTTTTATTAATGTGTATGCTGTTCTTAAGCACAAGCATTCTGGACTAGCTTCCAGACTACCCCAGCTGCCCTTCATCTTGCTTTTCTTAAACCAAGCCCCAGCAATAACACTGGAGGTGGGGGAAAAAAAAAAAAGGTCCATCTTGTGACCTGTAAGGCTGTTTAGTGGTCGAGCTCTTTGGACTTGCAAGCATGACGTCTCAAGTTCAGTCCCTAATACTACATATGTCAGGCCTGGCCCCCTCAATAAATAAAACAGATCTTTTAAAAATGTATATATCTAGACATATACCATAGACTTGAATACCTCTGATTTGGTTCTTTTGGCCAGTATCCTGATCAGCTCTGGCTTGTGATGGTGCTGGGGATTGAGCCTGGGACCACTGAATTTCAGGCATGAAAGTCGATTGTATAAACTATTGTTAACTGAACGTATAGTTAGTTAAAAATGATATTTTTCATGATTCATTGTTAATGTAAGAATATCTATTAGCTGAATAAACTCTATAGCGGTCAGTTTTTGGACTCGATAGTGGGAATCTATTCAAACTAATTCACTTTCAAAAAGAAAGTAGGAAAATAGTTCAAAATCAAGATGTCATATGAGGATGTTGGACAACAAAGCTGGTTCTTGCTAAATTAGGTATTTAAGATACATCAGTGGAATAAAGAGGTCTTTGGCTATTAGGATGAACTTCTGAGGACTTTGGCCTGTTTTGTTTCTAAGACTATAGTTAAATTTTTATTTTTTAATTAATTATTTATTTATTTAGTCTTCAGGGTCATTGTTGGGGCTTGGTGCCTGCACTACAAATCCACTGTTCCTGGAGGCCATTTTTTCCCACTTTTGTTTTCCTTGTTGTTGTTATTATTATTATATAACAACAGCCATTGCTGTTGTTGCTGTTGGATAGGACAGAGAGAAATGGAGAGAGGATGGCAAGACAGAGAGGGGGAAATAAAGATAGACACCTGCAGACCTGCTTCATCGCTTGTGAAGCAACTCCCTTGCAGGTGGGGAGCCGGGGCTGAACCAGGATCCTTACCATCCATGCGCTTCCTGCCATGTACGCTTAACCTGCTGTGCTACCATCCCAGCCCCCAGATTTTTATTTTTTAGGAGTGTGCTGATCTAGACCTTTTTATGTTATATGAGAATAATACTTACATATTTTATTTGTCTTTGTAAAGCTAATGTACTCCCATGTTGTTGCCCTCATTGTCTCTGTGTCGCTATGTATAAAATCAGGCAATACAGCTTTGGAATTAATTATCTTTATTGGGCTTTTTTCTGCTCTGGAGGATGTAGTAATCAGATGATTAGAATGATTAGAAAGTGACTTCTGGAGGGCCAGGTGGTGGTGCACCTGGTTGAGGGCACTTTATAATGTGTAAGGACCTGGGTTCGAGCCCCCAATCCCCACCTGCAGGGAGAAAGCTTTGCAAGTGGTGAAGCAGGTGTCTCTCTGTCTCTCTCTCTCTGGCTGTCTCTATCCAATAAATAAAGATAGTAAAAAATATATATGTAAAAAAAGATTTCTGTCCCAACCTGTATCATCCAGCCTGGCCACAGGTGTCTATATTTAAGTTGGAATGTAAATTAGTTGAAGTTTGAAAACTTAGTTTCTTAGTCTTCAGACCACATTTTAAATACTCAGTGGTCACAACAACTAGTTAGATAACCAAATTTATAATATATTACCATCATTGTGGAGCATTCTACTGAAATATTGAGCTGTAACCATGTAGGATTATTCAGTCTTAAGAAGAGAAACCTGGAACATTGGGTAAGTTCATAGTCATTGAAGAGCTATAGTAATCGCTCTATAACTTCAGAAAGGAACAATAAGTGAAGCTCAGGCAAATTTGTAGCAGAAAGGGTTTAGCATTGATTTTCTGAAAACTTTCCTGCATATTAGGATTAAGAAGTCACAGAATAATCTGAATATGCAGATTGTAGAAATATTTTCTCAGTGTTGATCAAATGTGTGAACAGTGTTTGAAAAAATAAGTCAAGAAGACAATTTAAGTGATACAAATGAGCTTTTCTTAATACTTCAGGAAATGTGGGTAGTCTTGTTTAAGAGTCCAGAGAACTACAAAATAGGGCAGAAAGCAGGACGCTTTTATAGGCTAGCAAGAAGAGAACTCAGGGTTCATTTGACTTTTGAGAATTAGTTGATTGCATTTCTGGCCAAGAGAATTTTTTTTTTTAGTGGTTTAGTAATGATTAACAAGATTATAAAATAACAGGTATACAATTCCATATAGTTCCCACCACCAGAGTTCCATATCCCCTCCCTTCTATTGGAAGCTTTAACGCTGTTTATCCCTCTGGGAGTATGGACCCAGGATCATTATGGGGAGCAGAAGGTGGGGGGTCTGGCTTCTGTAATTGCTTCTCTGCAGGAAATGGGCATTGGCACGTCAATCCATACCCTCAGCCTGTTTCTATCTTTCCCTAGTGGGGTAGCGCTCTGGAGAAGTGGGGTTCCAGGACACATTGGGGAGGTTGTCTGCACAGAGAGTACAGGCTAGCATTTACAATGACACATTTTCGGAGTCTTAGTTTGCTGATATGCCATTCTGGTTAAAGAGACTCAGTTTTGGATCTAGAAATTTCTTTCTTTCTTTCATCTTTCTCTCTCCCTTCCCCTTGCTCTTTCTTTATTTCATTTGATAGAACAGAAAGAAATTGAGAGGGAGGTGGGAGAGACAGAGAGACACCTGCAATCCTCCTTCACCTCTTGTGAAGCTTCTCTCCCCCCACAGACAGGGACTGGGGGGTTTGAACCTGGGTCCTTGTGCATGGTAATACATGCACTTAACCAGTTGTGCCACCACCTATCTGCCCTCCTCCCCGAAATTTATTTCAATAACAGCAATTTCAAACACTTTAAAGTAAAGCAGAATGAGTGGGGAGGGAACTGGTGTTGATACTCCTGGGAGAGCACACACATTCCTGTGCACAAGGCCCTGCTTTTAAGCTCTTGCTCAACACCTGCAGGAGCTTTAAAAAAATATAAAGTGGTGAAGCAGTGCTGAAGATAGCTCTCTTTCTCTCTCCCTTTCTATCTTTCTCTTCTCTCTCACTTTCTATTTCTAATAACAAAGGAAGAAGGAGGAGAAGGAGGAGGAGGAGGAAGGAAGGGAAGTGAAGGAAGGAATGAGGAAAGAAAGAAGGAAGGGAAGGAGAAAGAAAGATAGGGAGGGGAAAGGAAAGGAAAGGTCACCCAGATTAATCTTGCAAATACCAAGCCCCAGCACTAACCCTGGTGGCTATATATATATATATATATATATATATATATATATATATATTAAAAAAGTAAAACAAAACAAAAATTCTTCATATATGTGAAGGGTTAATTCTTTGATAAAATATTCACATATTATTATCCCCTGTTCCCAACCCTGGATGTAACAGTATTTCTTTTTTGTATCTATTGTTTGAGCAATCATCTGAGGAGGATCAATGAAATTATACCTAAAAATAATGTTTTAGATACATATAAATAAATGTATTAATTTAAAAAATTGGTTTAGACACATTGCTGAGTCAGCATCAGTTAACATCTGGTCCTCATGTGGATTCTATTTATTTGTTTATATTGTGACTAGAGTTACTGCTGCGGTGGGTTTGGTGCCTGCATAAAGAATGTACCACTCCCAGTGCCCCCATTTCTTTTATTTAGTAAGACAGAGAAATTGAGAAGAAAGGGAGAGATAGAGATAGATAGATAGATAGAGAGGGAGAGAGAGAGAGAGAGAGAGAGAGATAAAGATAGACACCTACAACACTACTTCACTGCTTGTGAATATTCCCTTCTACAAGTAGGACTGGGAGATCCTTGAGCATGTTAACATGTGCACTCAGCCAGGTGTGCCATCTCTGGCCTCCACTCATGTAGATCCTTGAACCCCTTTTAGTAACTATGAATTTTGCCACTTGAAAGTTTATGGCTCAGGCCTAGGATCCACTAGTGTACTTATTTTATTTATTTATTTATTTATTTTTTACATGATCATTTCATTTACAGACTTCACTTTTTACTTGATAATTTTTTCTTTTTTAAAAATTTTACTTATAAAAAGGAAACATTGACAAAAACATGGGATAAGAGGGGGTACAACTCCACACAATTCCCACCATCAGATCTCCATATCCCATCCCCTCTCCTGATAGCTTTCCTATTCTTTAACCCTCTGGGAATATGGACCCAAGGTCATTGTGGGATGCAAAAGGTGGAAGGTCTGGCTTCTGTAACTGCTTCCCCGCTGAACATGGGCATTGACAGGTCCATCCATACGCCCAGACTGCCTCTCTCTTTCCCTAGTTGGGCAGGGTTCTGGGGAATTGGAGCTCCAGGACACATTGGTGGGGTTGTCTGTCCAGGGAAGTCTGGTTGGCATCATTTTAGCATCTGGAATCTGGTGGCTGAAAAGAGAGTTAACATATAAAGCCAAACAATTTGTTTACGAATCATGAACCTAAAGGCTGGAATAGTGCAGATGAAGAATTGGGGGTGGGGGAGTCTCTGTCTTGTAGGTAGCTAGAAGGCATATTTTAGTTATATTCCACAGGGCCAGTGGCTATCTCAGAGAGGGCTTTAGGAAGTAGAACTGGAGGCTGGAGGCAGAAGACAATGATTTTTTTTAGTGTTCTTTTTGGACCTCAATTTTATGATTAGTTACATCTACTAATATGTTTAAATTGTGCTACTTTCTTTATGTCCATCCCAGATTTTCACTGATTTTTATCTGAAATGAATTTTTTAAATTGTATCTTTTATTTAAAAATGTTACTTAACATTACTGTTTCATTAAGATACATATTTTCTATGACAATTTTTGAATTTTATACTCTAGTACTATGTAGAAATATATGAGTTTTTTTTTTCTAATTACTAAGAGGACCAGTGAAGCATTCTGGCATATGTTGACAATCCAACATTTTATTCACTGTTTCACCTCCCAGGAAACTACATAACTGTATCTTTCTTTTATTTTATTGGGGGATTAGTGATTTACAGTATAGTTTTTTAAAAATAGGCACAACCAGGCCTCATTATTTCTTCATCCTTTCCTTTTTCTTCCTTCCAAGTGTACTTTGATTTCATGCCTTATATCACACCCAGTCAAAGTTTCACCTTATGTTCTCTCAGACTGTTCTTTATTTTTAGTTTCATCTTCAAGTGAGATTATTATGTATTGGTCTTTATCTGGCTAGGCTCATTGAACATGATGTCTTCTGTTCTGATCATGATACAGCAAAGGTTATGCCTACATTTTTAATAGCAACATAGTATTCCATTAGGTATATGTAACACACATTTCTTACCCATTCATAATTTCTGGGCATCTTGGGTTGCTTCCAAATGTGGAGTATTACAAACTTGTGCTGGGCTAGTGTCGAGGGTGTTTCTTCCTGGGCACGTGCTCTCTGGGTTGGAGAGAACTTGACTGGAGCCAACCTGGGCTGCTGCTACTCAGCGATGCCGGAGAGAGACCAGGAACTCGTGGCTGAGTGGGAACGCAATGCAATGCCTTTATTGATCAGAGACAACTCCTTTATATCTTAGAAACTGGAAGTGGCAGGTCAGAAAAGGAAATGGCTAGGAGACAGGGTGGAGAAAAGAAAAGAGCACAAAGGTAGAAAGCTTCCATAGCAGCTGTTGCGAAGGTTCTAACTAATGAGATTAAACAATACCCTGCAGGCAGGGTGGATCTCAGGCAAAACAATGATTATGTAAATAGACCACAGCATCAAGCAATACAGCATGGTGTTGGGGGAGCTGGCGTAATGCCCAACACTGTTGCTGTGAACATTGGTATGCATAGGCCTTTTTGGATAGATGTTTTAATTTTCCCTTAGTAACTACTTAGGAGAGAGATTGCTGGGTGATAAGGTAGGTGTATTTCTAGTGTTCTGATAAATTTTCAGACTGTCTTCCATACTGTTTGGACCAACCATTATACCCACACACAACATAGAATGTTCATTTCTCCCACCGCTTCACCAACAGTTGGTGTTTCTATTGCTTCTAATGCATGACATTCTCACAGATGTATAGTGGTATCTCATTGTTATTATTTCTGTTTCCCTGATGATCACTAACTTGAGCATTATTTCTCAAATGTCTGTTGGTCCTTTGGATCTATTCTTTTGAGAATATTATGCCCATATATTCCCATTTTTATGGTGGTGTTTGTCTTTTTATTGTTGACTTATTTATGTATTTTGGTTATCAATGCTCTCTCTGATGAATGGCAACAATATTTTCTCCAAGTCTGTTGGGAGTGTCTTTGTTATTGTGGTGATTTCTTTTGCTGCACATGAACTTTTCAAGTTGATTTAATTCCACTTGTTTATTTTTTATTTGGTTTCCCTTGAAATTAGATTTGAAATAATGAACATGCCACAAAAACTTATGTGGAGGAGAGTTCTGCATGTTTTGATCAACATATTTGATAGTGTTTAGCCTATTAAATCTTTCATTTGTTTGGAGTTAATTTTTTAAGCTTTACTTATGTCCTTTTATAAGGTTGAGAAAAATTGAGAGAAGAGGATATAGAGGACAGACCTGCAGCACTGATTCACAATTTGTGAACTGAGAAATAAAATTAGATTCCATGCATAAGGGTGCTGCTTCAATCCTCCAGTGCCCACCTGCAGGGGGAAAACTTCACAAGCTGTGAAGCAGTGCTACAAGTGTTTCTCTTTCTTTCTCCCTTAGTATATTCTCTCTGTCAATTTCTCTCCATCCTAATAAATAAAATAAATTTTAACATATTTGAAAAACTATGTTATAAAGAGAAAAATAAAATTAGAGAAAAATGCATGTTTCCACTAGATAGATACATTTTATACAACAAATTATAAAGTTTCATATGTAGCACTGGTTATTCCATGTTTTACATTCATTAGTTTTTTTTCTCCAGTACGAATGCTTTAGTATATATGTAATATAGTTTTACAATGTCTATACTGATAAGGAATATTTTGGGGGAGTTGGGTGGTGTTGGTTCACCCAACATAGTACAAAGCACAAGGACCTGTGCAAGGATTCAGATTCAAACCCCTACTCCCCAATCTAGGAGGGTCAGTCCCCTACTCCCCAGCTGCAGGAGGGCTGAAATGAAATTTTTTATTTGATTTGAACATATCCATTGTATGTTTTTGAAAGCTTAAATATAGCTTTTCATGTCTTATCTGTAGTATCCTGAAAGATTATTTTATTAAGTATAAAACCAGATGAGCTCCTTCGTCTAAGATATCCACTGGAATAAGCTATGTGTACACATTGTACACCCAGCAGGACATTCAGTTATGAACATGTAAGTGTGAAAATTTTGAGTTCCCTTTCCTGTTACAGAACCTTGTATTCCCTGAGACTATGAATCAATTTCTCTTCTTTCTTTTTTCTTTTCTTTCTTTCCTTTCTTTTTTTTTTTAAAGATTTTATTTATTTATTAATGAGAAAGATAGGAGGAGAGAGAAAGCACCAGACATCACTTTGGCACATGTGCTGCTGGGGATCGAACTCAGGACCTCATACTTGACAGTCCAAATCTTTATCACTGCACCACCTCCCGGACCACCCAACCTTCCTTCCTTCCTTTCTCCCTCCCTCCATCCCTCCCTCCCTCTCTCTCTCTCTCTCTCTCTCTTTCTTTTCTGTTTCTTCCTTCTTTAAATATACAGTAGTAATATAGTCTTATGAACATCTTATTGAAAAAGATTATACCTTAAGAGAAAAGGCATTTGGTTTCTTGACCTGTGTTCCTTAGCCCAGGATGGGAATTTCTGGACCAGTGGTTAAGGTTATGGGAAATTTAATCATCCTGTCTCTATTCCCATGTGGACAACATAATCTGTTGGTGAAGCAATTTTGAGGGTTAATTTTCTTTTTATCTTGTTTTATTTTGGAGACTAGATTCTGGTGGCAAGCAACCAGATTCAACAGTCCGGCTGAGGCAGCCTGCATCTTGGTTCATTGAAACTCTAAATCTGTTTAATCACTTTAAGAACAATGTTTCTTTCAGAAGTACCAGAGGCACAGTGTGTAGAAATCAACATGCAAGTCATCTTGGCTATAGGATAACTGTATCTACAATTGAAGATGAAATATTTCTTTTCCCATTACTCTGGCCTGATCTATGAAAAGAGAAATTCTTTCACAAACTGGACTACAAAAGCCATGTTGTTTATAAAGATGAATCATCCTTAAGTTTTTTTTTTTTTTTTTTGCCTCCAGGGTTATCACTGAGGCTTGGTGTCTGCACCATGAATCCAGTGCTCCTGGTGGTCTTCTTTTTCCATTTATAATTGTTGTTGGATAGGACAGAGAGAAATCAAGGGAAGAAGGGAAGACACACCTGCAGACTTGCTTCACAGCCTGTGAACCAACCCCTCTTCAGGTGGGAAGCCGGGGGCTCAGACTGGTATTCTTACTCCAGTCCTTGCACTTTTTATTATGTGCTAACCTGGTACCCCATCCTTAAGATTTTAGGATCCATACATTTTTAAGAATGGGGGAAATATTTTGTTATTGATATTTTACATTTGGTGGGGGAATATTTTAAATGTAGTTCAATTTAAGAATCATCTGTTGTGTGTCAATTCTTTTTAAAGAAACCTACATTTTAATTAACTGTTTAATTTTTATTTTTGCGGTGCTGGGAATCAAATGCAAGGTCTCATACATTAAAAGTTTGGATTTTGGCACCAAGTTACATTCTTGTCAACCTTAAATATATCAACTCTTTTGTTATACACAGGATATGTGATATTCTCATGTGCAGAAGCCAAATAAATCAACGTGTAATTACAATGCAGTGCAGTAAGTCTGATGTTAGAGCAGTGCAGAAATTCCCATAGTTGCATACAGGAGGAACCTCTAACACAACCTGTGTTAATGAACTGGGCTAACATTCAGCAAATCTTCCTAGAAGGTGTATCTAAATACTGAATTATTTTTTTATCAGGTCTTTTTTTTAAAATGTTTTTATTTATAAAAAGGAAACTGACAAAACCATAGGATAAGAGGGGTACAGCTTCGCACAATCCCCATCATCAGGTCTCCATATCCCATCCACTGCCTTGATAGCTTTCCTATTCTTTAACCCTCTGGGAGTATAGACCCAAGGTCATTGTGGGATGCAGAAGGTGGAAGGTCTGGCTTCTGTAATTGCTTCCCCACTGAACATGGGCATTGACAGGTCAATCCATACTCCTATCCTGCCTCTCTCTTTCCCTAGTAGGGTGGGGCTCTGGGGAATCAGAGCTCCAGGACACATTGGTGGGGTTGTCTGTCCAGGGAAGTCTGGTTGGCATCATACAAGCATCTGGAACCTGGAGGCTGAAAAGAGAGTTAACATACAAAGCCAAACAAACTGTTGACCAATCATGGACCTAAAGGCTGGAATGTTGCCGGGCTAGTGTAGTGGGAGAGAGAAGAGACCAGGAACTCATGGTGGAGCAGGAACACAAATCTTTATTCATGCGGGTGCCCCAGAGTCGGGTGTGATCACAGCGGGTTTAGGCCACATGGAGCTAGCAAAATGGCTACCTCCCGCTATGCATGTCAGCCCTTCTCCAGGTCAGGATACAGAAGAGAAAAGAGAGAGAGAGAGAGACGGAAGAAGAAAGAGCGGAAACAGAAGTGACTTTTATGGGAGAATTCCGGAAGTGGCAAGTCAGGATGGAATTGGCTAGGGAAGAGGGTAGAGAGAAGAAAAAGGCATTCTGGGAAGGTAGAAAGCTGGAGGGATTAGCAGTACCCTGAGGGGATAACATGGTGGGGATATCTTAATAATACTTGCATGGAAATATAGTGGTTTGTGGGCCCTGCCAATGTTCAACCACATCTGCACAATTCCCCAACAGAATAGTGTAGATGAAGAGTTGGGGGAGGGGTCTCTATTTTGTAGATAGATAATAGGCATATTTTAGTTATATTCCAAAGGCCTGTAGCTATACTATTTGGTTTTTTTTCCCTTTCTCCTGAGCTTGAAATCAGATATGCAGGTGGATCCAATTTATTGTCTGGGCAGATGATGTCATGGCTGGGAAAAGGACCAGAAAGCTGGATCATGGAAGAGAGTAGCTTCAAAATATGGGAAAGGTGTATAAATATTGTTGATTGTAAACCCCATTGATCTGAACTGATCTGGGGCCCATATTCAGCTTAGGAGCCTATGTGACCTCTGCATCCCTGTAGATCTGAGCTCACATTCTGTGGTCATAAGGAGGAACATTCCAAGCTGCCTCAATATCAGGACCCATCTTTCTCAGGTGTAGCATAGAATATATTGTCCAGCCTCCCTTCAGAGGATGGAACATTCTCTACTATTGTTGATCCAAGTTGAGGACAAGGTCCTATGGGGGTCCACAAAGGGGTCTATTGTGTTGTTCCTGATAGAAATGACTGGTAACAATGGAGAGAGGGATTTATTCAACGTCTAGGCCCATTATGTATGTTTAGGAATCTCTGGACTCCCACATTAGGACCCCAGCTGATGGAGTGGCCTGATAGTGACTAAAGAGTCATTGTTAAAGTATGCCAGTCACTTGCTCTTATTTAACTTTTGCAGTCCTTGCTTTACTAAGGTTAGCTTTGGAGTGAGTGAGAGAACTGTAATAGGAAATAGGTGAGGAGGGTATCTAAGTCTAAGTAGACTCTGTTTCATTATGAACTTGATACTGACTCACTACAGACTATTGTGTATTTTTGCTTTCAGGTATATATTTTGCCCTAATTTATAGATACATGTGAACATATGCTCTATCTTATGGGACTTGGTCTATATCTAGGTTTTGGGACTTTGTTAGAAAGTGAACCTCCGGGAGTCGGGCTGTAGCGCAGCGGGTTAAGTGCAGGTGGCACAAAGCACAAGGACCGGCATAAGGATCCCGGTTCGAACCCCGGCTCCCCACCTGCAGGGGAGTCGCTTCACAGGCGGTGAAGCAGGTCTGCAGGTGTCTATCTTTCTCTCCTCCTCTCTGTCTTCCCCTCCTCTCTCCATTTCTCTCTGTCCTATCCAACAATGACAACAACAATAATAACTACAACAATAAAACAACAAGGGCAACAAAAGGGAATAAATAAATAAAATAAAATAAAATAAAAAAGAAAGTGAACCTCCTGGAATGGAATTAGAGAATGCTATGAAAGGAAGTATCTCACTGGAGTGATGAGGGTGAAGGGTTGGCAATCCATGCCTGATGTCTCTGGACACAGTCTGAAGTGAAGCATGCTGAGGTGGTACTTATTGCATTGGTTAGGTTGGGATCAGCGGATACAGTAATTCCTAACAAAGGGATATTTCAAAGTTAGCCCAATTGCCAAATGATGTGATTATAGCAATAACTATGTATTGTTATCTTCTTAAACCCTAAGACAGCAGGAACATCCCACTTCTTCTATAGAGCCTATATTTCCCCCAGTGTGGGAACCTTTAGGGTGGGGTGCACTTTCTTGCATGCTCCTCTCAATTCATACTGAATGACTTCTTTAATGGTAAGAAGATGGACTTGGGAGAGACTGAAGTCATAAGAAGGATAAATGTGATGTGTAGATAGAGAGTGCTATGAAATGTGTTACTCTGATAAAACACAAGTAAATTGTTATTTGGGAGATTTATAAGCTAAGAATGCCAGCAAACTTTCCCTGAAAGTTATGTGATCATCTTTCCTCTAAGCTCAGAATTTCAAAAGAAAATAACTAGTACATAAAAATGTATACATTTTTCAGATATAAGGAGAGTGGGTACTCTGAAAACAATAAAGACATCATTTTAAATTGTGTAGCTGAGGTTAAAATTAGAGTTGTCTTCTAGAAACCACAGTTTCATTCCTAATGGAGTGAAAAAACAAAGCAAAATAAAAGCAAAGAAAAACATTTTTAGTTCCTATTTATTCTTGAAGATTAGGGATTTTTATTTTTCTTCAACTGCTCTTCAGATAACTCAACAAACACTTTCTAGGTTTATTGCTTATGCATTCCAATGGACTTGATGCAGAAACAAATATAGAGACAACAGGAAAGCTTGTTCCTTCAGTTAGAAGGGTACAAGCTATGTTCTTTTAATGATGGGGCACCTAGAGCAGACACTAACTGTATTCATGTTTAGCCTCATTTATAGCCTGCTGGATTCAGTCTCTAATAAAGCCTCTAATATAACCATCACCTATGACATACCCCTCCCCAGACTCCTTCCCCTCAAAAATGTATTCTGTAGATAAGCAAAACTATGTCCTTAAGGATCTGGGCCTTTTACTTCTTCATTAGCAAACTCTTTTTAAAAAAATCTTTAATTTAATTTAATTTTATTATTTATAAAAAGGAAACACTGACAAAAACTACAGGGTAAGAGGGGAACAACTCCACACAATTCCCACCACCAGAAATACATATCCCATCCCCTCCCTTGATAGCTTTCCTATTCTTTAACCCTCTGGGAGTATGGACCCAAGATCATTGTGGGATGCAGAAGGTGGAAGGTCTGTCTTCTGTAATTGCTTCCCCGCTGAACATGGGCATTGACAGGTTGATCCATACTCCCAGCCTGTCTCTCTCTTTCCCTAGTAGGGTGGGGACTGGAGAAATTGGAGTTCCATGACACATTGGTGGGGTTGTCTGTCCAGGGAAGTCTGGTTGTCATCATGCTAGCATCTGGAATCTGGTGGCTGAAAAGAGTTAATATATAAAGCCAAACAACTTGTTGACTAATCATGAACCTAAAGGCTGGAGTAGTGTAGATGAAAAGTTGGGGGGGGGTTCTCTGTTCTGTAGATATTTAGTAGGCATATTTTAGTTATATTCCAAAAGGCCTGTGGCTATACTAGGTTTTTTTTTTTTTTCTTTCTTTCTCCTGAGCCTGAAATCTGCTTTGCAGGTGGATTCATGTTATTGTCTGGGAAGATGATGTCATGGCTGGAAAAAGGACCAGAAAGCTGGATCAGGGAAGAGAGTAGCTCCCAATTATGGGAGGGGTTGACATTCCATGCCTGACATCTCTGGACACAGTCAGAAGTGAAGCATACTGAGGTGGTACTCATTGTGTTTGTTAGGTTGGGATCAGCAGATGAGATATCATTGGTATGAATTGAGAGAAGCATGCAGGAAAGTGAGCCTCACTCTAGAGGTTCCAGGACTGGGAAAAAATAGGCTCTATAGTGGAGGGAGGTTCCTGCTGTCTTAGGGTTTAAGAAGGCAATAGATAGTTATTGCTATAATCAGATTATTTGGCAATTGGGTTAACTTTGAAATATCCCTTTGTTAGGAATTGCTATATTCGCCGATCCCAACCTGATCAACGCAACAGGTACCACCTCAGCATGTTTCACTTCAGACTATGTCCCTTTGTTAGGATTTGCTGTATCATACACAACATCACCATAATTTATGTCCTATGATATTATTTGTATATAGCTGTGTCACTGGTTGCTTCTGTTCTCCCTGGTCTAAGCTTTTAAGAAAGTCAACATATCAAAGACTCAGCCTATGGTCTGTGCATTAAAAATTTTGAGATATTCAATCAATTTTCCCCTCTCATATTAATTAAATAGTGACTTATATGACTGCAGACTAATAGGAGTGTACATAAACACCATTCCCACCACCCAAAGACTGTGTCCCATCACTCTCCTCTACCACCCCTCCCCTCGGCCCCATGAAGCTGAACATATACCCTCAACCTCAAACCTTAGCAAACTCTCTGAAGTACAGGTCTCAACACATCGGTAAAGGGCTTTTCTCAGACTATTTTTGGATTTTGAACAAATGTAACAATTTTTACAGCATGAATGTCTCATTGTTTGCTTAAAACCTTAGGATTAGGAAAACATATCACTTTAATTTCCTTTTCTTTTAGTCAGAGGTTGAAATTTTTAAAAGTGGTCAGAAAAAATAATTTCCCAAAGCATCGGATTTTGACAAAGGCGTGGATAATTTTTATTTTCTTTCTCAGCACGGCATGAGGAGAATTGGAAAACTATTATGAGAACTAGTAAAGGGTATAGAGCATGCTCTTTGTTTTTTGGCATGAGACTTTTTCTGTCCCAAGTGCTGTAGTTGAAGCAAACAAAAATCTACCCCCTAAAGAGATAAAATTATATTTGTATTTAAGTGGGAAACCACTCTTCTAGTTAAGCTTGGGTGGCATCCTTAGGCTGGTTTGGATGACATCCCACAGTACAAGGCTTATGGATTCTTCTAAATAGTTTGAATATACTTTATTATTATTATTTTTCAAAGAAATTTAATCCACATATTTTACAGAAGCTAGAGACTGTCTTTAGAGGCTATTTGCGGAAGAATGTCTTGCGAGGAATATTAAGCCATCTGAACAAATATGAACACAGTACGAGTCTCCCCAAAAGGGATTTTTATTTTATTTCATTTCTAGGAAAATTGAGTAGAATTTACTCTCATAAGTGAGATATGACTCTAACTGGGTCTGACTTGTGCCATGTCTAAATCTTTGGAGGGAAATCAGTAGTAGACATGTACACTGGATCTACCATGAATCCCAGAGAGATCTACTTCTGTAGGGATACCAATGCCAGGCTTAGGAATGAATCTTCAGACTTGGTTAATTTTTACCAGTCTTAGTTTTGATGCCAGAGAGCAAAGGAGAAAAGGGGAAAGTGTAATGGACTATTGTAATGACAAAAAAAAACAACACAAACAGCTGTTGCTCTTGGAAAAACCAGACCAAAGGAAGTAGGCATTAAACAAGATAGACATTTATAATTGGGAAATGTGTTACGTCACCATACTTTGCCATCCAAGATAATTGTGGTATTTAACTAAAGCCACTCAAACAGAACAACACTAACTCTCTTGGGTATAAGACTTTGGGTATCGAATTGGCACTGCTCACAGAATGTGATAATATGAGAAGGTCCTTTGAATCAGCTTAAAAAAAAAAAGCCTGTCCCCAAGACTCCACCAGCTTAGACACTTGGAAAACATAACTATTGGTTTTAGGGCTAGTGAGAAAGCTCATCTTGGAGGATGTCTGCTTTTCCACGCAGTGCAACCCAGATTCAAGCTTGGTCTATATTCCAGTGGAGGACTCTTTAGTGCTATGGTATCTTTCCTTCTCTCCCTGTTTCTCCTCTCTATTAAAAAAAAAAAGAAAAGGAACAAGGGAGTATGGTGGTAGCGCAAAGGGGTAAGCGCACATGGCACCAAGGGCAATGACCTGCATAAGGATCCTGGTCTGAGCCCCTGGCTCCCCACCTGTAGGGGAGTTGCTTCACAAGCAGTGAAGCAGGTCTGTAGGTGTCTATCTTTCTCTCTCCCTTTCTGTCTTCCCTTCCTCTCTCCATTTCTCTCTGTCCTATCCTACAACAACTACAACAATAAGGGCAATAAAAGGGATTAAATATAAAAAATAATAAAAAAGGAACAAATAACAGAAGGAGGAGAAAAAGGATCTTTGTTAATGTGACTACGTTAAAGGTTTGTTTGTTTTTTGCAGTGGCAGGACCTCATGCAGGTGTGATCCACAACTCGTAGGCTAGCTTTTCATTTTTTTCTGTTTCAAAGATAGATAAATATATACATACATACATACAAAGAAAGGGAGACAGAGAGGGAGACACAACAGTATTGTTCCACTGTCTGTGACTATTCCCCTGTGTAGTGCCAGGGCACCAATCTGGGGCTTTGCTCTAGTAAGGCATTTTCCCTACTAGATGAGTTACCCCATGGACTTTCAAGTTAAAGATTTTAAGGGGTAGGAGATTAACTCTGTATATTCGGTGTGAGTCCTAAATACTACCACATGTGTACTTATAAGAGAGAGACAGAAGGGAATTATATAGACATAAGTGGAGAAAACAGTGTGGACACAGGGTCAGCAATCAGATAGATGTAGCCACCGGTCAAGGATAACCAGCAACCACTAGAAGCTGGAAGAGATAAGAAGCAAGATTCTCCCTCTAGAATCTCAGGAGGGAGTGTGGTCTGAAGATAGTGATTTTTAGATGTCTGGCCTTCAAAACTCTAAGAGAATCTATTTCTAGTATATATGTGTGTGTTGTTCACTCCTCCCCCAACTAAGAGTTATTTTCATGAACTAATAGACCAGCTAAAGAGCACTGATCTATTTTGGCCTAGTGTAGTGTCAAGGATTGAACCTGGGACCTCTGGAATCTGAGCATGCAAGTCTAGTGTACTATCACTGTATAATTCCTCCAACCCCTATCTTTTTTTTTTAATCTCCTTTTTCTTTTTTTTTCTTTTTAAAATTTTTTATTTATAAAAAGGGAACATTGACAAAACCATAGGATAAGAGGGGTACAGCTTCACACAATTCCCACCACCAGACCTCTATATACCAACCCCTCCCCTGATAGCTTTCCTACTCTTTAAGCATCTGGGAGTATGGACCCAAGATCATTGTGGGATGCAGAAGGTGGAAGGTCTGGCTTCTGTAATTGCTTCCCTGATGAACATGGGTGTTGACAGGTTGATCCATACTCCCATCCTGTCTTTTTCTTTCCCTAGTGGGGAAGGGCTCTGGGGAAGCGGAGCTCCAAGGCATATTGGTAAGGTTGTCTGTCCAGGGAAGTCTGGTCACATCCTGCTAGCATCTGGGAACCTGGTGGCTGAAAAGAGAGTTAATATACAAAGCCAAACAAACTGTTGGACAATTATAGACTTAAAGGCTGGAATTCAGGTGAATCCTAATTATTGTCTGGGGTGATGATATCATGGCTGGGAAAAGGACCAGAAAGCTGGATCAGGGAAGAGAGTAGCTCCCTAATATGGGAAAGGGGTATAAATATTACTGTAAATGCCATCAATTTGATGTGATCTGGGGCTCATAATTAGTTTAGAAGCCTGTGTGACCTTTACATCTCTCTAGACCTGAGCTCACATTCTGTAGTCATGAGTAGGAACGTTCCATGCTGCCCCAATATAGACACATCTTTCTCAGGTGTAGCATAGAGTATATTGTCCAGCCTCCCTTTGGAGGAGGGAACATTCTCTACCGTTGTTGATCCAGGTTGAAGGCAAGGTCCTATGGGGGTCCACAAAGGGGTCTATTTTGTTGTTCCTGATAGAGATGACCGGAAACAATGGAGAGAGGTATTTATTTGAGGTCTAGGCCCATCAAGTCTGTTTGGGAGACTCAGGACTCCCCAATTAGGGCTCCAGCTGGTGGAATGGCCTGATAGTGACTAAAGAGTAATTGTTAAAGTATGCCAGTCTCTTGCCCTAATTCAACTTTTGCAATCCTTGCTTTGCTAAGGTTAACTTTGGAGTGAGTGAGAGAACTGTAATAGGAAGTAGGTAAGGAGGGTATCTAAGTCTAAGTAGACTCTGTTTTATTATGAACTTTATACTGACTCACTACAGACTACTGTGTATTTTTGCTTTCAGGTATATATTTTGCCCTAATTTATAGATACATGTGAACATATGCTCTATCTTATGGGACCTGGTCTATATCTAGGTTTTGGGACTTTGTTAGAAAGTGAACCTCCTTAAATGGAATTAGAAACTACCATGAAAGGAAAGGTCTCACTGGAGTGATGAGGGTGAGGGGTTGGCAATCCATGCCTGATGTCTCTGTACACAGTCTGAGGTGAAGCATGCTGAGATGGTACTTGTTGCATTGATTAGGTTGGAATCAGTGGATGCAATATCATTTGGCCTGACTTGAGAGAATCATGTAGGGAAGTGAGCCCCACCCCAGAGATTCCAGGATTGGGAGAAACATAGGCTCTATAGAGGAAGCGGGAGATTCCTGTTGTCTTAGGGTTTAAGAAGACAATAGATAGTTATTGCAATAATCACATTGTTTGGCAATTGGGTTAACTTTGAAGAATCTCTTTGTTAGTATTTGCTGTATCATACACACCCTCACCATATTTCATGTCCTTTGACATTGTTTGCATATAGCTATGCCACCAGTTGCTTTTGTTCTCCCTGGACTAAGCTTGTAAGAGAGTCAACATATCAAAGACTCAGTCTGTGTATTAAAAATAGTCAGTCTGTGCTTTAAAAAGTTTGAGATATTCAATCAATTTTTCCCCTCTCATATTAATTAAGTAGTGACTTGTATGACTGCAGATTGATAGGAGTGTACATAAACACCATTCCCACCACCAAAAGACTGTGTCCCATCCCATCCTCTCACTCCCACCCCCGCCCCATGAAGCTGAACATTCACCCTCACCCTCCACCCAGGGTTTTTTCTTTTTTCTTTTTTTCCTCCAGGGTTATTGCTGGACTCGGTGCCTGCACCATGAATCCACCGCTCCTGGAGGCCATTTTTTTCCCCTTTTTGTTGCCCTAGTTGTTGCAGCCTCGTTGCGGTTATTATTGCCATTGTTGACGTTGCTTTGTTGTTGGAAAGGACAGAGAGAAATGGAGAGAGGAGGGGAAGACAGAGAGAGGGGAGAGAAAGATAGACACCTGCAAACCTGCTTCACCGCCCGTGAAGCGACTCCCCTGTAGGTGGGGAGCCGGGGGCTCGAACCGGGATCCTTACTCTGGTCCCTGCGCTTTGCGCCACGTGCGCTTAACCCACTGCGCCACCGCTGGACTCCCTCTTTTTTTTTTTTTTTTTAAGGCTTTTTAAAAAAACATTTATTCCCTTTTGTTGCCCTTGTTTTATTGTCATAGTTATGATTGATGTCGTAGTTGTTGGATAGGACAGAGTGAAATGGAGAGAGATGGGGAAGACAGAGAGGGGGAGAGACAGACACCCACAGACCCACTTCACCACCTGTGAAGCAACTCCCCTGCAGGTGGGAATCTGGGGGCTTGACTGTGATCCCCATGCCAGTCCTTGTGCTTTGTGCCACCTGTGATTAACCTGCTGCTCTATCGCCCGACTCCTGGGTTTTTTCTTTGGTACCCTACTGTTAATCTCCTTTTTTTTCTAATTTTTTATTTATAAAAAGGAAACACTGACAAAAGCCATAAGATAAGAGGGTACAATTCTACACAATTCCCACCACCAGATCTCTGTATCCCATCCCCTTCCCTCCCCTGATAGCTTTCCTATTCTTTAACTTTCTGGGAGTATGGACCCAGTGTCATTGTGGGATGCAGAAGGTGGAAGGTCTGGCTCCTGTAATTGCTTCCCCACTGAACATGGGTGCTGACAGGTTGATCCATACTCCCATACTGCCTCTCTCTTTCCCTAGTGGGGTGGGGCTCTGGGGAGTCATCTATATCAGGAACAACACAATAGACCCCTTTGTGGGCCCGGATAGGACCTTACCCTCAATGTGGATCAACAACATCAGAGAATATTTTGTCCTCTGAAGAGAGGCTGGACAACATACTTACTCTATGCTGCACCTGAGGAAGATGGGTCCTGAAATTGGGGCATCTTGGAATGTTCCTACTCATGACCACAGAATGTGAGCTCAGATCTACAGGAATGCAGAGGTCACGTAGGCTCCTAAGCTGAATATGGGCTCCAGATCACATCTAATTTCCTTTTTTTTAAATATACCTCAAATATACTAATTAATGAACTGGGAAGATAGCATAATCGTTATGCAATAAGACTTTCATGACTGAGTGTCTGAGGTCCAAGGTTCAATTTTCAGCATCACCGTAAGCCAGAGCAGAATAGTGCTCTGGTCTTTCTGTATCTTTCTATATCTCTCTTTCAATAATCTATCAGTCAGACAGTCAGTCAGCCAATCAATGAAACTAATATAGTTCTAGAATCAAGCATTGACAAGTTAATAGGAACTCAGTGTCATCACTATGGAAATATGTAGCAATATAATGAGAGAGGATACAGTTCAGAAGCTGCTCATACTGCTCCACTGGGGCCCAGAGTCAGGGGGTGATAGGCAGGCAGAGAAGACAGGAGGAAAGAACAGAAAGAGAAAGGGTGAGTCACAACTAAGGGATAGGGCATGCTCATGACAATATTGGATTATTTCAGCTTTTGTGAGCAGTTTTTCCCTGTAGGATTGAGAGAAGGTCTTGAAGTCACATACCATCATCTCTACAGATGGAATTCTTCAACTTCAAACACAGAATTCATAAGGTCTTACAGAATACAAAAGAATGCCCTCTCAGAAAGGGCAGTACAACCTTAGTGCAAGCAGGGGTTTGATAGGTCTGAGATGACTCGTAGCTCTTTTATCATTTACTGTTAAAATTCTTTGGATTCTTCTCCAACTCCACTCCTGGAAATGAGTGAAGGTAGCAGCTATGAGGCCTGAAGACAACTTGGACTTAAAAAACTTCATCCATAAAATGAGAACCAATGTGTCCAAGGCTGCTTATATATTTTCACCTCTTGCTTTCATTTATTTAACTTTCCTCAGTTCTTATGGTTTATTGCAACATTAGGGGAGTTGATATTAAATTTTCAAAATTTATTGTATAGAAAACCAAGATTTAAAGGAAGGTAAAAATATATTATCTCTCGTCTATCCATTGATTATCTGTCTTTCTATAATGAAATTTGAATAAAAAGAAAACCCTTTAGACAGAGTAGTTGAAGAATTTTTTTTTAATCTTTATTTTTTGGATAGTGACAGCCAGAAAGAGAGAGGACAGGGGGTGACAGAGAGGGATAGAAACAGAAAGACACCTGCAACACTGCTTCATCATTTGCAAAGCTTTCCCCCCTGCAAATGTACTCAACCAGGTGAGCAACCACTCGGCCCCAAAGAATTCTTATAAGCTTGGAAAAGCCCCAGACAGTTTTGTGAACAGATCAAGTTCAAAAAAGTGAGCTTTTATGCTTTCTATATTGTGAGGATCCAATCTGTAAAGTCTCAATTTCACTTATTCCAATTTGGTTTATTTAGTCACTTTCACTTCTTTTTTTAATTTTAGGTTGCAGAGCATTTATATTTTCATTTTTCAAGTTTTTTAATCTTTATTTATTGGATAGAGATAGCCAGAAATCAAGAGGGAAGGGGGTGATAGAGAAGGAGAGAGACAGACACCTGCGGCACTGCTGCACCACTCGCAAAGCGTTCCCCCTGCAGGTGGGGACCGGGGGCTTGAACCCAGGTCCTTACACATTGTAATACGTGCACTCAACCAGGTGCACCACCACCTGGCCCCCTGCTTTCACTTCTGTATGGACTGACTTGTTCATTGCTTCAAGCACCTGTTAAGTATAGGTAGTGTAACAAATGCAAGGACTTCCAAGTCAGAGAGAGGCTTCTATCCTGTCCTTGAAGAGCTCAAAAGCTGTGACTTAGTAATCTGCCCATTTGTTTTTAATTGGAATTCTCATTAAATTTCAGTTTTTACCACAGACCTCATCTCTCTCTATTGAGTTGTACGTAGGTGGCTTAATATATTTACATTATTGGTCTGGTTCCTGAAGATAACAGCAATTTAGACACCTGACTTATATTCTATCTGGGACAAACACTCTCTGTGGCTGCCCTCATTTTAGGCTCTAATTCTTGAATTATTATCAACCTCCCATAGCAACTGGAGACATGGAGTCTGAGAACCAAGACTAGAATGAGTGAGTTGATGAAAATGCTGGTACTCTGACTGAATAGGGATATGGGAACAGAATTGAATGTCCTGGTTGGAGACTGGAGCCTAGTAACAAAAACTCAACAGTGCTGAAAAGTCTGATTCTGGGTCCTCAGAGAAAAAAGTCATCCTTAAGGGAGAACTTACTCTTTTAGGAAAATGAAAACTTTACAGACAAAAAAAGAAAAATAATCCGAACCTCAGATGAGGGGTTCAGGGAACTGGCATGGTCACCGGTCACCGCAAGAACAACTGTCAGTTTCTGAGGATTGTTAATGATCTGAGTCAAATTGGCAAAGACTTGACAATGTCAGATGGCCAAACCCAGGACACTGAGTCTGAAGAAAGATGACAAGAAGATATGAGAATTCAAGTTTGAATTGATACCTGTTGTTTTTCTAATCACTGATGATAACTGCAGTTGGCACATAGTGAGTTTTCAACAAATATTTATTGAATTGCTTTGTGTATTTGGGGATAGGTGAATTAATTGGAGGTGCAATGAAATGGGGCTGTGGTTTGGAACTCATGGAACTAATTCATCCTTATCTTCTTTACAGAGATTTGCTTCTAAATGAAAAGAGTAGAAGGGAGTAATTTATTTTGTTGTCCCAGAGTTTGTGGGTACACAAGTAAGATGCTGTAAGACTTATTTGGTACACAAATAAGTAAGAATTGAGGAGTCCTATGAGCTAGGAATGGTCTCACCAGAGTTTTGGGGCTGAAAAGATTCATTTTTTAATGCTTTAAATTATTTATTTATTTAATTTATAAAATGGAAACACTGACAAGACCATAGGATAAGAGGGGTAGTTAGTAGGTCTAGACTGGGGTCTGAGAATTTGTGTTACAACTTTTTAAGTGATGCTCACATAGCTAATTTAGGGACCATGCTCTGAAAATCAGGTCTTTCTATGCTGGCACTAAGAATAATGGTATCTTTGGGGGTTGGGGTGTCTGGCACTATGGTCATCAACTGAGTGTTGTATATAGGGGTAGTGTGCATTGGGAGGGAGAACTTAGGGGAAGGAGAAGGACAGTAGGAATTGCATACTTTGCAATAGCACCAGAATTTTGCACCATCTTTTAAATAATACAGCTATTGATAGAAGTGTGTAAGGAAAACAGAGTTAGTAATATTTTCTAAGAATATATGTGCAAGCAATGCAAAAAATATAGACATTTGACAGACTTTGACTTAGTCCTAAATTTCAGGTAAGACACAGGTGACTCTGAATTCTTCACTCTTTAACCTGAATCCCCGAGAGTCATGTGCTTAATAACTGATGATGTGTGATGAATTCTCAGCGACTGCCTCTGGGTTGACTGTTCTGACTTGCAGCTCAGAGAGAAGCTAGAATAGAAAGAAAGCAAAGGAGAAGCTTGCAAATCCCTTAATAAAAATTTTAATAAAAGCAGCTTTGAGTATATGCCTTTTTCAAATCATAGTATCTGACCATTTTTGAAAGTAGATATAACTCATCAAGAGAGGGACTATTACAAATGCAAAAAGAGAGCACAATTAAAGAGAGAGGAATACCTAGGAGTAGTGAAGTCCAGGAAGGAGTTTTGAACCTGGACCATAAAAATTTTCATGGTGACCAGTTCTCATGGAGATTTGGGGGCCTTTCTGGTTTTGTTTCTTTGTCTTTAAGAACAGAGCAGCGTGGTAAAATTATGTATGTACTACCACCATACCATCCTAATCTTGGAGTTTCTTAGTGAGTGGAAGACTCACTAAGGAATGGGGGGGGGGTGGTGGTGGAAGAAAGCTCACCAGGTAGGGTGTGTACCAAGTTTAAGGAAGCACTGGCACTCTGGTCTCTCTCTCTTTCATTCTCTTTGAAATAAAAAATAAATCACAAAAATTCGCCTTGGAATGGTGACGATGTACATGTGTGAAGCCCTGACTCCAGGAGGGAAAAAGTATAAGGCCCCCCTTTTGCCTAGAGAGTCATGGGAACTTGAAATCAGTGAAGTAAACTGTGATTTCAACTTCTTTGAGAACCAAATTGTCAGTATCAGTTCTCTTGTAAGGTGTTTTGTTTGTTTGTCTGTCTAGTTCACAGAAAGCTGCTTTTCCAGATACCTGACACTGAGCTCACTCAATAGACATCATTATTGATAGTCAGGTGCTTTGTTCTTCTAGTAAAAATGGCAGTCAGTGATTAGTTGGGTCTCTGTGGAAAGATATCTTGTGAGAACAAGGCCTCTAAATTCACAGTGAATAGGAAACCATCTTGTCTTAAATAAGGGTTGATAGCCACCTTCTTTACTGTCCTTCCTTTTTTTTCAAATTAAGAAAAAAATTTAAGTTTTACTATATTTATTTGTTAGAGACACCCAGAAACAAGAGGAAGGGGAGATAGACAGGGAAGGAGACAGACATCTGTAACCCTGCTTCACCCCTTGCAAAGCTTTTTCCCTGCAGGTGGGGACCAGTGGCTGGAACCCAGGTCCTTTTGCACTGTAGCATGTGCTCAACCAGGCACTCCACCACCCGGCCACCTTTCCTTCCTTTAAAAATAAGTTATTATGGGGGCTGGGTAGTAGCACATGGCGGGAAGCGCTAGGATCTCGGTTCCAGCCCTGCTCCCCACCTGCAGGGAGGGTTCGCTTCACAAGTTGTGAAACAGGTTTACAGATATCTATCTTTATCTCCCCCTGTCTGTCTTCCCTTCCTCACTCAATTTCTCTCTGTCCTATCCAACAGCAATAACAACAACAACGAGGGCAACAAAAACTGGGAAAAAACGGTTCCAGGAGCAGTGGATTCGTAGTGCAGTTCCGGTGATAACCCTAGAGGCAATAAATAGATAAATAAATAAATAAGTAAATAAATAAATAAATAAATAAAAAAGTCATTATGAGGCTTGGGTAGTGGCACACCCAGTTGAGCACACACCTTCCCATGCACAGGGACCCAGGTTCAAGCCTCTGGCTCCCACCTGCAGGGGAGAAGCTTCATGAGTTGCAAAGCAGTGCTTCAGGTGCCTTTCCGTCTCTCTCCCTCTCCTCTCTCAATTTCTCCCTTCTCTCAAAATAAAAATGAAAAAAAGTAAGTCTTTTTATTTCACCTTCCACAGAGTTACAACATAAGTATGCACTGACTTCAGAGTTCTACAGGATATTCCTAAATGACTGTAATTAAATAAAAAAAAATCAGCTATGGCAAACTCACCAGGAGATAAAGACAATGAGGACAGGAACAACTGTCTTCATAATTATTTGTAGACATCATTAATAAATTCCCTTCTGAAGCAGCAATCAAGCCAATTCTTCCTTTTGGCAAGATGTTTAATGGCTGCACAGAAATAGCTCCAATCAGACCAAGATTAGAACAGAGGGAGGCTTACTTTATGCATTTATTTCCTCCTGTAGTTTTGAACAAGCAAATGTGGTAGTAGGCAAGTGGTCTTCCTAACAGTCCCCTGTACATGCCCCTCAGGAGTCTTCTTTCATTGACATATTTATTATATGTGCAGTGGAAAGTTTCCCTTTGCCCCATTTCTGAATCTTTTGTGTTTTATCAAAACCAGAATAAAATGCCCCCTCTGTATGTTTACACTGAAAGTGCGTGTGATGAGGGCATCTCAAAAGGCCTCACTGAAGTGTAATTTATTGCAGGTTGTTTTATGGGGAAGGGGAAAGAAAGGGGATGAAGAGAAGAAAAGACTTTTTTTTTTTTTTTTAAAAAAAGGATTTTGTGGCTTTTGGAACTGTTAATAATTTGTGTGGAAAAATAATGTTTTCTTGTGTGTTTAATCCTGTGCCAAGGCAGCTGCTGGTGCAGTAGCATTCTGCAACAAATTAGAGGGCAGTTAAAGCGAGATTTTCCACCATCAAGAACAAAGCCAGGCCAGTTAGCATGAGGACAGCTTGTTCTAGTTGCTAATGTGCTTAAAAACTTGCTGCACATAATTTAAAACAGCCTCTGTGTGAGGATGTTGCAGCTCTAGTTTCTGAGGTCTAGTTCTAATTCCAAATCAAATGGAAGCACTGAATTAGAAAATGACAAGTTATGTACTGACATTGTCTGCCCTGGTGACACACAAGAATTTTTTTTTCATCATTGCTATTGATATGAAAGTTAATTCCCCTCAATATTAAAATACTTAATGGATGACAGCTGTCTGAAATATGAAGCCTGCAGCCCCTATTTACTGAAGGAGAGCTCTCAATAACTGTGTGGCAGTTCTAACTCACTTACAGATTATTTAAAGATGTATTACCTTTGGTGGGAAAGAAGCAGATGTTAAAAAGATTCAGTGCCTCCTTAAAAGTTGATCTGAATCTCAAGAGTTTTAATCACTGTAGTTTTTTATTTCCCTGGCTTAAAATGAAATGGGATTCTTCAGTTGAAATGCACTGGGAAAGAGCACACTATAGTCCAAATACCTTTCAATGCCTAGAATTTAAAACTTTCATTTGTCATTCGAATAGGCTGTGGTGAATTAAATCTAGGTGGGAGAGAAATAGGAGAAGGCAGATTTTCAGTTGGAGTTTTTGCCTGCTTAAACACAGACTGGGCACAGCTGCAGCGGTGAGAGGATTCAGACCCTGTGAGAGCAAGGAATGAGGATTCAGCTCCTACATTCACATTCACCAGACTGTATATTAAGTTCGTTTTAAAGGCCAAGTGTACTGCTGACACCCTCACTAATAGGATTTCAAATGTGATCGTTGTAGTTATCCCGGAAAATACTAATGACAGATATTAAAAGTCCAAAGAAGATCTTGAAGGAATCTCAGAGGTCAACATTTCTTGGGAGGCTGTAGATACTTAAAAGAAAAATGAGAAGCCTATAGATAAAATAAGTCAAATAGCCGATTTTACTTATAGAAAGGTTATTAGGTGACCCTGGGTCCATCCTCCCAGAGGGATAGAGAATGGGAAAGCTATCAGGGGAGGGGGTAGGATATGGAGATTGGGTGGTGGGAATTGTGTGGAGTTTTACCCCTCCTACCCTATGGTTTTGTTAATTAATCCTTTCTTAAATAAAAAAAAAATTTAAAAAAAGAAAGGTTATTAGGATACTCACTTCATTTATGTGTACCATAAGCACCTTGGATTAGAAAATGATATGCTTTTTCTTTTATCTATAGATTATCAAATATGGGCTTCCCTGGGTTAATTTTTTAAAAGAAAATATTCAAATTGGCCAAATTTAATATGTGTGAACACATTTACTTATCTGTAGTCGAACCGAAGCAATGAGAAACTAAGAATTGTAGTAGAAAAGGTATGGGGAGGTCTTCTTAATACATAAGAAAGATGATCAAGGGCTGGGCAGGCAGCATAATGGTTGTGCAAAAGGCTTTCATGCCTAATTCTCGGAGGTCCCGAATTCCATACCCAGCACATCATAAACCAGAACTGAGTAGTGCTCTCCTCTCTCTCACTCTCATTAAAATATATAAGTAAAATATAAAAAAGAAAAATGAACAACTGTTTATTTGGAGAAGAGCCAGTATGTGTTGCATAACTCGAGGAGGTACATATTAGTTTATAATCTGTAATAATGGTATCAAAGGGTTATACAGTATATAGGTTTTCATTTTTTTGCACATGATAATGTTTGTGTTTAAGCAAGTTTGCCACTTCTTGGTCCTGCATAAATTGTTTAAGATGATTTTCCATAGTTACTTCTTTGAAGGCTTATTGATGTATTATTTAGTATTTCAATATACACCTCTTAGGCACTTCTAACTGGAAAGATATGATGAAAGATTCAAAGACATATTAGAGTTTCTGACCTCAAGTTTGCCAATTTCAATTTTTGTTGTCATGGGGCTTCACTGCCAACAGAGACAGAGAGACTCCGTCTAGAGGGAAAGAAAGAAAGGTAACACAGCACTGAAGCTTCCTACAGTGTAGTGGAGGCCCGACTCCAACCTGGGTCATGTGCATGACAAAGCAGGCATGTTATCTTGGTGAGTTATCTTGCCTGCTTAGTTTGCTAACTTTTAAGAGACACACAGTAAACTAGGTTAATAATCCACATGAAGAGTTCTAAATATTTAATGATGGTAAAGATCACATATGATCTGGAGGGAGATTCAAAAAAGGTTTTCTACCTTGGACCTCAAAAAACAACAGAACTAGACACTGGAACTGTAGTTGTATTTCATGTTTGAAAAGTCCTGTGAATTTAGATGGATTAGAAACTTGTAATGGAATTCTGTGGTTGATTTGGAACTGGAGTAAAATAAGTTTCTTTTAATTTTTTAAAATTTATTGGATAAAGACAGAGAGAAATTGAGAGAGGGATGTGAGGTAGAGAATGAGAGAGAAAGTGAAATACCAGCACTGCTTCACTACTTGTGAGGCTCCCCCCCACACACACCTTGCAGGAGGGGAGTGGGGGCTCAAACTTGGTTCCTTACTCATGGCAGTGTGTGCGCTCTACTGGGTGCACTACCACCAGGCCCTCTAAAATAACTTTCTTCATCGTTAGACTTCCCAGAACTTTTTTTTATTTGCTTTTTCTCTCCCTTTTGTTGCCCTTGTTGTTTTATTGTTGTAGTTATTATTATTGTTGTTGTTATTGATGTCATTGTTGTTGGATAGGGCAGAGAGAAATGGAGAGAGGAGGAGAAGACAGAGGGGGGAGAGTAAGATAGACACCTGCAGACCTGCTTCACCGCCTGTGAAGCGACCTGCTGCGGGTAGGGGGGGGGGGCTCAAACCTGGATTCTTAGGCAGGTCCTTGCGCTTTGTGCCACGTGCGCTTAACCCGCTGGCTTCACCTGTTGCGCTACAGTCCAACTCCCCCCAACCCCCAGAATTTTTAACACTCATTGTGAGCATTCTAAAAAGGAGCAGATTATGCAGGTTTTGTCAGCCTTACTTGCTGGGACATCACTGCTCTGGGTCAACTTTTGCAGAGAGAGAAAGGAGGAAACAGACAGAGGAAGATAAGGAAACACCATTGCATTGAAGCTTCCTCTGTTTGCTAGGGGAGCCAGGCTTGAACCCCACATCAAAGAAGGCACTGTCCCAGGTGAGCTATGTTGCTGGCCAGAATATATTTTATTGAGTAAAGTTCTACAAACTTTGTGCATGGACATATTCTGTAGATAGCTCACTTATACATTTACATAGTGTCTCTATGTAGAAGTCATACTCCAAGCCCTAGACTGAGGTGGGAGATGTGGCCTTGAATCTTGCCTTTAAGTTGTTTGTGATATATTAGAAAAGGTAAAAATTACATTATCATGTAAATTAATTAGGAGTGGAAGTGATATGGGAGAATTAAGAAAAGGAAGATTATTTCTAGCTAGGACACAAGGAAGGTTTCCTGGGTGATGTGGCATTAATTTTGATCTTGAATTTTGAAGTGAACTTAGAGCATATTAAGAGATAGGATGGCAGAAAATTATTCTAAGCTAAGGTAGGAGATAAGCAAAGGGATGGCGGATGGAATTAATGAGGGACAGTGCTAAAGAAGTCCTTTTATAGATGCTCTTAAAGTACCAAAAGAGAACTAGAAATCACAAACAAAACATCTAAAACTTTTTCCAGGAATAATCTCACACACAGTTAAGTTTCTTCCCTGTTGACATACACATTTATGTTCTTTGTTGGTAAACCCAGACAATAGTTCAAAATGTCATGGAACTGCCTGAGACTCTCTAGGTAGTGAGATCTCTCTCTATTCTCAATACACATGGGTCTATCATACTGACGTCTCAACCCTGCAGAGGACTCTTCTCCAAAAATAAGTAAACAGATAAATAAATAAAGTCACCCCAGGAGCTACTGCACTAAGGGATCTGTCCACTTAACCTCAACTCAAAAGCATTGCTTCTTCAAACTAAACAGGCTCTTTCAATTGCTTAGGTTACTACTTGTCATGAAAGGCCAAAGTAATTAGTTCACTTCTCGTGTCAGCCAGAGTAAGAATGATTGGTTGCAGGAAAGGTCTGTTCCTAGTAAAACAATTCAGAACACATGCAATTAAATTGTTAAAAATATACCAGAAGCTTCAATAAAAAGCTTTAATAAGACTACTTTTCATTTTTTAAATGTATTTTAAAGCTTATTCCAATGTATACATGTTTTTCTTATTACTATAAAGTGATTCCAATTTTATAGTCTTATTTGTTATTGTACCTTATTTTTGTTTCCTTATTCTTTTGAATCTTTATTGAAGCATCTATTTTTAATGGATAATTGTTTTTATAAAAAGAAATGTTTATTACAAAAATGTCAATCAAGGCTAAAACTATACAAAGTAAAAAAACATTAAAATTTCACATCTAAAAATAGCCATTGTTAACATTTATTATACAACATGCTAGACATACTGGCATTGTGTTCTAGTGAGAAAGGCAAATAATATGAACTCAAGCAATTGATGAATTTTAGATAAATCTTTCCTTAACATTAATATTCAACTCCCTAAAGTGTCCCTTTAAAATTTCTCATCAGAGTTATCACGGCTCTAGACTATAAAAGACAGTTTTTGTTTTCTTTCATTAAGCTTATGTGTTCCAACTTTGTACAACTAAATATCTATTATCTATCTATCTATCTATCTATCTGTCTTTACTCATTTTTTTTTTTCTATCGTCCTCCCTCCTCTTCTTTTCTAAGTCACATCTACTACTCTGTGGGTCCTGATGGAATTGGAGTTCAGAGTCCTTTGGTCATCTTCCCCTAACACTTACCCTTTTGGGAACAATAGACCAAAATTCTTTATACAGAAGGTGGAAGATCTGGTTTCTGTAATTGCTAGACACGGCTTTTGGCAGCTTGATCACAATGCAAATGTTGATACTGTTGAAAAGAGCCTCATTGTTCTCCTGGATAGGCTTTTTTTTATAATAGTGAATGTTTTAAATTTAAATACTATTTATAAAATTAAAAGAAATTCCAAATGATCTGTATTATAGAATTCTTACAAGATGTCACTTTAGGGAAAGAATTGCTGCTGCTTCTAAAGTAAACAAATAAATACCAAGGTTGTTGGGGGGGATCCTATTTCTGCAAAAATCCTATTTGTTGTCTGTGTAACCTTGAAAAATAATTGAATCTCTCTAAATTTCTCTTTTATGAAACTGAAATGCAAAGCCATAGGCTTTTATATCTTACAGATACAGCTTTGCCAAGCTTACATATGTATATGGAGATGTAACTTTGTTATTTGCACTGATTGGAAGATGATAAAAACATCCTGGCTCCAGCTTACTATAGCAGTTCCAGGCAGTCTCTTTCTCTATCCCATGATCTCTCAAAATGAAGATATTATTAAATAAGAAGGGATAACTAAGAATAACTGCAGAAATTTTCATGGAAATAGTCAATGTCTACAAAGTTCTAAGGAAAATTATGCTCCAAGATTTTTTGTTTCTATTATAAAGATATATAAGGTGTAAAAATATGTTAAAACTTTATAGAGCTCTTATCCCATATGGTATCCACAGATAATTATTAAAATTTACAAAAATCAGGAGTCAGGCAGTAGTGCAGCGAGTTAAGCACACATGCTGCAAAGCACAAGGACTGGCGTAAGGATCCTGGTTTGAGCCCCTGGCTCCCCCCTGCAGAGGAGTTGCTTCACAAGTGGTGAAGCAGGTCTGCAGGTAGGTAAAGCAGGTCTGCAGGTATCTATTTTTCTCTCCCTCTCTCTGCTTTCCCCTCCTCTCACCATTTCTTTTTTTAAATTTTTATTTAAGAAAGGAGACATTAATAAGACCATAGAATAAGAGGGGTACGGTTCCACAATTCCCATAACCCAATCTCCATATCCCATCCCCTCCCCTGATAGCCTTCCCATCCTTCCCATTCTCTATCTCTGGGAGTATGGATCCAGGGTCGTTGTGGGTTGCAGAGGGTGGAAGGTCTGGCTTCTGTAATTGCTTTCCTGCTGAACATGTGCATTGACTGGTCGATCCATACTCCCAGTCTGCCTCTCTCTTTCCGTAGTAGTGTGGGGCTCTGAGGAAGCAGAGCTCCAGCACATATTGATGGGGTTGTCTGTCCAGGGAATTCTGGTCAGCATCTTGTTGGCATCCGGAACCTGGTGGCTGAAAAGAGAGTTAACATACAAAGCCAAACAAACTGTTGAACAATCATGGACCTAAAGACTGGAATAGTGCAGATGAGGTGTTGGGGGGTATTCTCTGCATGTTCTTGTGTACTTTGCTTTTAGGAGAGACAACATATCAAAGACTCAGCCTATGGTCTGTGCATTAAAATGTTTGAGACATTCAATCAGTTTTTCCCCTCACATATTAATTAAATAGCGATTTATATGGCCGCAGATTAATAGGCGTTTACATAAACACCATTCTCACCACCAAAAGACTGTGTCCCATTCCACCCCCCTCCCCTTCTCGCCCACCCCATGAAGCGGAACATACACCCTTACCCTTTTACTTTGGTGCCCTACTCCAAATTTAGTGAAATCCTGCTTTGAGTTTGTTTCCCTCTCTGTTCTTCTTTCTCAACTTCTGTTTATGAGTGGGATCATCCCATACTCATCTTTATCTTTCTGACTTAGCTCACTTAACATAATTCCTTCTAGCTCCATCCAAGATGGGTCAGAGAAAGTGGGTTCATTGTTCTTAATAGCTGCGTAGTATTCCATTGTGTATATATACCACAGCTTTCTAAGCCACTCATCTGTGGTTGGGCACCTGGGTTGCTTCCAGGTTTTAGCTATTATGAATTGTGCTGCTATGAACATAGGTGTGCACATATCTTTTTGGTTGTGTGTTAGGGAGTCCTTGGGTATATCCCCAGGAGAGGAATTACTGGGCCATATGGAAGGTCCATGTCTAGCCTTGTGAGAGTTTTCCAGACTGCTTTCCACAGAGATTGGACCAATTGGTATTCCCACCAGCAGTGCAGAAGGGTTCTTTTTTCCCCACATCGTCTCCAGCATTTGTTGCTGTTGTCCTTTTTGATGTATGCTATTCTCACAGGAGTGAGGTGGTATCTCAATTTTGTCCTTATTTGCATTTCCCTGACAATGAATGACCTGGAGCAATTTTTTATGTGTTTGTTAGCCTTTTGGATCTCCTCTGAAGTGAATGTTTTGTTCATATCCTCTGCCCATTTTTGGATGGGGTCATTTGCTTTCTTGGTGCTAAGTTTGCTGAGCTCTTTGTATGTTTTGGTTATCAGTCTCTTGTTTGATGTATGGCATGTGAAGATCTTCTCCCATTCTGTGAGGTGTCTCCTTGTTTGTGTGATAGTTTCTTAGGCTGTGCAGAAGCTTTTCAATTTGATGTAGTCCCATTGATTTGTTTCTGATTTAGTCTTCCTTGCAATTGGGTTTGTATCATCAAAGATGTCCTTGAGGTTTAGGTGGGAAAGTGTTCCACCAATGTTGTCTTCTAAGTATTTGATTGTTTCTGGTCTAACATCTAGATCCTTATCCATTTAGAGTTAGTTTTCTTTTCTGGTGAGATAAAATGGTTCATTTTCATTCTCTTGCATGTTTCAACCCAGTTTTTCCCAGCACAATTAATTGAAGAGAGAGCCTTCTTCTTTGATTTAATAATTTGTGACCCTTTATAAAAGATTAGATGTCCATAGTTGTGAGGGTTGGTTTAGCATTTCTACATGGAAATCATCATTCATGCAGATAAGTAGTTTATTATCATTATTTTATTATTGTAGTTATTATTGTTGTTGATATTGATGCTGTCGTTGTTGGATAGGACAGAAAGAAATGGAGAGAGGAGGGGAAGACAGAGAGGGGGAGAGAAAGATAGACACTGCAGACCTGCTTCACCACCTGTGAAGCGACCCCCCCCACACACAGTTGGGGAACTGGGGGCTCAAACCCAGATCCTTATGCCAGTCCTTGCGCTTAGCTCCATGTGTTCCTAACCTGCTGTGCTACTGCCTGACCCCCAGATAAGTAGTAATGACTATCTTTTTGATGGTTTACATTCATTTCAGGGCATTCCTCAACTTATTTCTAAACTTAAATGAGTAACAGTAGTAACACTTTGGTCCTTATAGTTGTGTCATAACTTATATGTGCTTGCATTTATTAAAATATTTTATTGTATTTGATAGGACAGAGAAATTGAGGGGGAGATGGTTAGTGGTACACTTGGTTGAGTGCACATGTTACAGTCACCTGGTTCAAGCCCCCAGTGAAACAAGCAAGTGTCCCTCTTTCTCTTTCCCCATCTGCCCCTTCCACCTTGGTCTCTCTCTGTCTCTGTCAAATAAATGAATGACTATATAAAATATTTTTAAAGAGAAGAAAGAAGTGGAGAGATAGATAGATAGATATCTGCAACACTACCTCCCCACTTGTGAAACTTCCCTTTTGCAGGTGGGGGCAAGGGGCTTGAACTCAAATCTTTTACATAGTAACATATGTGCTCAGCCAGGTACACCACCACCCAGCTGTCATGCTTGTATTTTCTGACTTCAAGAGAAAGGTCAGCTGCAAACCTACAGTAAATATCAAGGCTATCTGTAATATTTTACGTGTCACTGGTTCAGTTATAGTTCATTAGGTGACTATTAACTTAAGTCAAGGTCTATGGCCAGGAATAGGTGTGTGTGTGTGTGTGTGTGTGTGTGTGTGTGTGTGTGTGTGTGTGTGTGTGTTTGTGGTCTTCCCTGGTGGATGATTTAGCAGTGCATCCCATCAAATAGTAGGCATTTACCTGGGCACTATTATATGTGAAAGTGAGGTTTTAAAAAAGATGGGTATAGACTTAATTTTTTTCTAGCTAAATATGCATATATAAACCCTGCCAATGGGGTAGTCCATTGTAATGAGTGCACCACTCTGGTAGGGTCTTCTGAGAGTGGGCAAGCTGGGACTGTGACTGAGTTGGGGATAATGACTGTATGAGAATTCTCTGTTCTTTCTACTTAATCTTCCTGTGAACTTCAAATTCTAAAAAGGAAAGTTTATTGAAGAAACATTGTGAATTGTTTGTTCAAATTTTTTGAGATTTGCTGGGAAGGTTGACTTGGAAAGTGACTGACTCTAGATTCCTTTTTTTTTTAAATTCATGTTGAAAGTTAATGTTTATTCAGTAAATCTCTATGTATTCTTGTATCTGCTAATCAGTCCACATTTTTTAAAACTCCAATGTAATTTTGGGTTAATATCAGGAGAAGAAATTAAGGGAAAAAGTCCTCAAGCAAGAAGGAAAAAGTTCTGTAACTCAGACATGTTTGTACTTTATAAACTTTCACTGTATTAAATTTCCTCATTTGAACTGTATTGTTAATGGTCCTTTTCCTTCCACTATTCAGGGTGGGCAGACTATTACCAGGTCATACTGACTTTGAACAGGGCATACATTATAGGAAGGCCCCACTGAGTTTATTATTAATCCTGCATATAGTAGTGGGGGAAAACCCACAAAACAAAACCTGCTACATAGTTCTGACCTTTTGCTTCCTGTTTGCATTGTTGTTTATTGTGGTATGCCGCTGCTTGACCCATTGTCAATGCTAGTGCACAGTCCCTTCTTTGAATTAGCACTGCAACCGTAAAATGTCTGTCCATTTATAAATAAAATAAAACATGAGCTATGACAGAGCTTAAAAGGGTATATTGTCTGAAGCATTTGGATCCCACTCTATGCATAGATGTGCCAAAGCTGTTTGGCAAAGTATAAATTGAACTGGATATTAGGACTATTCACTCCCTCTGGGGCAGGTGGGCTGGTTACTTGGCTATAGTTATTACAGAGCATTAGAATATGACAACTGCCTGTTTTTGTTTTTCTTTCTGAAGTATCATTCTCCCACTTCACAAGTATAACTACCAGTGTAGATTTTCAAACAGCCAAGAGCATTACCGTTTGCAAAAAGAGAAAAAAAAAAAGTAACATTTTCAGACAGTGCATAAAAAGAAGACTTCTGAAGGGAAGGAGAAGAGATAAAGCAAACTTTATTTCTTATAATAGTTGTTTTTCCTGTTTTATTCAGTTTTGAAATGTTAGGAGGCTCTTGAAGACTAAATATGGCTAGGCTACTTTTTTTTTTTTCTATGTTAGTGGGTTTTCCATGGAATTAGGGCAGGATATGGGATCTTGTGAGTTTATGCTAATTGGTCGTTGAACAAAAGAGTGAGGAAGTAAGTTGACAGAGTTGTGTGTCATGAAAAGCACAGAAACATCTGGATGGTAGGACACTGGTTATAATTCTGCTAGTAATTAGTACTCTGAGCTGAGTGACATAAAATTTCGTTTAATGCCTCAAAATTTCATTTGATACTGCCTTTGTGAATTCTGGGAGGCATAGACTTTGGTCACCAAGATTTTTTCCAGTTCAAATTTTTCATATTTCTGAGCAAAAGAATGAGAACACCAGGAATCAGTTTTGGATAACCTACTTTGGATGATCTTCACTGGGCTTTCTGTCAGCTTAGTTGAAAGGGGTCTGTACGAGTTTTTGACCTTTTCATCTACCCTTTCCTTCAGAAGAGACCACAGGAGAATCATGACGCTCCAGCAATACATGTCTTAACATTGTGTAGTTACAATAGCACTCCCTGGAGCTGTGGAGGTGGCTCAGCAGTAAAGTACTTTGTATGAATGTGGCCTTGGTTCAAGCCCCAACACTGTATGAGGACAATAAAGGCAAAAAACTAATGGAACTCCATGGATGGTGGAGCAGTGCTTTAACACACACACACACACACACACACACACACACACACACACACACACACACACACACACACACCCTTCACGCCATCATTCTTTCATTTATAAAATAAGGTAAAAATTTGGGCTCCAAAGGAGACTCTGGTAGGAATGAATATAGAATGCATGTGAGACACTTCAGCACAGTATTTTTTTTTTAAGCACTTCCACGTAATTGATCGTCTCAAAGTACATAATTCATCCTCTCAAAGTGTAAGTGTGCTTATCCAAACCATGTAAAATCATCCCAGGCAGTCATGGACTAGTAGTTAAGTATAGCTTTAGGGATAGAAAAGACCTGGATTTAAACTCTAAATCTGCCCTTTTTTCTTTTTGTCATCTTGGACAACTACTTAATTTCTGTTTTCACCTTTTATGTAATGGAGGTTGTAATATTCAAGGGTGTGGTTTAATGTAATGTGTGTGTGGAAGGGGCAAAGGATTATTTTCTATGATGTATGAAAAGTGCTTTGTATAATATCCATAGAGTAAAGTCTTTGAAATAATAACTATAGTTATTCTATTTTATTAAATTTCTGATTTTTGTACTATGCCCATCTATTAGTAGCAGAGATATTTGATTTACTGATTGATTTTTATGTATTTAATCTGGATAGAGACAGAAATATAGAAGTTGAGAGAGAATGGAGAGATATGAAGAGAGGGAGACACCTGTAGCAATAACTTTATCACTTGTAAAGCTCCCCCTACCCCTTTAGTTGGGGTTGGGGGACTTGAACCCAGTTCCTTGCGTGCTATAATATGTGTACTTAGCCAGATGCACCACTGCCAGTGCAATTACAGACTACTTATAATAGTCAAGAATAGGACATAATCTAAGTGCCCATCAGCTGACAAATACAGAAAGAACATATGGTATGTGTGCACAGTGGAATGTTCTAGCTATAAGGAAGTATGAAATCCTGTCACATGCAAGAATGTGGATGGGCCTAGAAGGTATTATGTTAAATGAAATAATCCAAAGAGATTAAGATAACATGATATGATTTCAATCACTTGTATATAAAAATGAATAAAACAATAACTAATAAAAATAAAGTGGGCAAAAATCAAATAAGTAATATAAAGTGGCCTGTAATCCTCAGTTGGATATAATAAATAAATAAATGCATAAATAAATAACATGATAAATGAAATGAGTACAGAAGAGGCTGAAGAATTGGACTGCTGATACTGGTTGTTTAATACTATTCTCTTTTTGGAAATGTAAAACAACATTATATATATATATTTTTTTCATATATATTTGCATTAACCAGCCACAGGGAGAGACTTTATGTATCTGATACCTGTCTATAGGGGAATGTATAATTTGGGTCTACTCACCCTGTTAACTGGGCATTTAGAATAGTATATATCAATACTACTCCAGTTGTGGTTCAAAGACTAGCAAGTCAATGACACCTGGAAGCTTGGAGTAAATTCTTAGACTCCAAACCAGAACTACTGATTCTGAAGCTCTAGCATTGGGACTCTGCATTAGAACATGAATCCCAGGTAATTCTTATGTTCACTGAAAATTGAAGATACTAGAATAGATTCAGTCTTTGTCATAGTATTTCTGGCTGTCTCATTCTCATGTCACGTTGCCTTCACTTGTTTTATTAAACTTCCATCATTTATTATCTGAACCTACTTTGGGATGGAACTGTAGGATAATATTTATATCCCAAAGTAATGATCTTCTCAACTGGACCTGAGGTTGAAGTGAACTTGATATTCCTATTTCCACTCCTAGTTTGAACCTTTAGATCAGCATGTATAGAAAAGTACAGAACAAACTACTACTCAGCTAGCACACCAAACTTCTTGTCAAACAGAAAATAGGAGAAGGTCATAAAAGAAACAAATGTTAACTTAAAAGAAAGATTTACTTTATGTTAAGGAAGATGTTGAGAGAAGAAGGGTGAGAAGAAAGAAGTCAGAACACCACTCCATCACATGTAGTGCAACCTGTGGCCTCAGGCATACAAGACGTATTCTCTACTGATTGTTCCTCTTTAGCTGCTTACCTCCTTTTTAAAAAAAATTGCCCAACACAGGCTGGGAGTATGGATCGATCAGTCAATGCCCATGCTTAGTGGGGAAGCAATTACAGAAGCTAGACCTTCCACCTTCTGCATCCCACAATTGTTGGTCTGCTTCTAAATTCTGCTTCTAAGACCCCTTGTGTTGCATTGCTTGTGGTCTATTTACATAATCATTGTTTTGCCCGAATTGGTTTAATCCCCACTGGTTTGCGTGTTTTCTTCTCCCCACCCCCTATCCTATGTACTTCCTCTTCCTGACACTTCCACCTCAGGAGATATATAAGGACAGGATTGTGATTAGAGATAGCTAGATCAAACTGCATCCCCACTCGTCAATAAAGATTGAATTGTATTCCCAGCTCAGCCATGAGTCCCTGGTCATCTTTCTCATGCCCGCGAAGCTAGCCCGGCACACAATGACCTTGGGTCCATATTCCCAGAGGGATAAAGAATAGGAAAGCTATCAGGGCAGGGGATGGGATATGGAGATCTGGTGGTAGGAATTGTGTGGAGTTGTACCCTTCTTATCCTATGGCTTTGTCAATGTTCCCTTTTTATAAATTAAAAAAAAATTGCCCAACAAATACATATGTCCCATTATATGTTAAATTTGTACTACCTCATTAATTACATGAGTCATTAGACATTGTAGCTAGAGGTGAAGACTGCTTCTCAATGTGGTGGCAGAGGGAAGGTCATACTTTATATGGGTGCAACATTTTTGGAGAGATAGAAAAGTGTTCTTCATTGTCAGGAAACTCTTGTCTTCAGCTATGTCAATAGTCTGAGTATACTTATGACTAGTTAGAGAAATTTCATAGCATGTTTACAGGTTGCAATTAATATAATTAACAGTATAAGACAATATAACATGATAATGCCATATGACATAATAAAAAATTTGAAGATAGTTTCTTTTTCTCATTTTATTCTTGATATAGCAGAGTTTATATGGTTTAGTATCAGTACTTAGCATTTCTAAGATGAAAATATGTAAAGTGTCATAACTCAGCATAACTATATGTTAATTGTACACATTGCATATTACAGGAAAAGAAATGTAATAAAGTAAAAGTAGGTAATTGCTCATATGATAGGGCAAGATATTATCCTGCCAATTCCCTCCTGGAACTGTATACATTATGTCCTGTGTTTGTGATACAGCACAGGGAGTTCTTGTTAACAGTGAATAACATTATTGGAATGACAGCAGTTTAAGTGCAAAAGAAATTTAAGTTCTGACAAACCAGACAGACACATACAACACAAAAAATATTATATTTCAGCTCCTTGGATAGTTGTCTGTGGTGGTTAAGATACTGATACAGACTGAGAAGTTTATCTGCTCATCTGATTGTGTCTATTGGTTTAAATCTCTCTAGATGATGGAAAGAGCCAGTTTGTTCTGATTAATGGTGGTTTTGGTTAGCATCTCTATAAATGTAAGGGCTTTGTTATTAGACATAGTAATAGTAAAGGAAAAAAAAAATACTTGCTTCTCAGGTCCCATTCCTAGATATTCTGATTCTTTCATAATATCTCCAGGTTATCCCAGTCTGCTTAACCTGGTTGTAACATTGGCCACACTTATTTTCAGTTATCTGGTTCATATACTCTCTGCTGGTTAGAAGCATCCAGAAGACAAGAATTATACATTTATTTTTCTGTATCTTTAAATGCTGGGGACATTATGTAGCTTCTGACTATGTACCATAAATTATTATGGATCTAAACCAGTGGTTTTCAACTTTTTCTTCATATAAGAATCAGTTGTGGAATTTTAAAACAATATTAAAGTCTGGTACGGTTTTAGCATCGGGGTTTTTATCTATATATATTTCATTTTATTTTTCAACTAAGCAACAATTCAAATCTCAAGCACCACTTCTGTTACTAATTAATTGTGTAACTTTGTGTAATTCACATAACCTTTTTGGGTCTTTGTTTCCTTATCCTGGAAATATAGGAGTTAGTACTAGATGCTTTTTTAAAAAATAATTTTTTATAATTTACTTTATTTTTAACTTTTTACTTTATTTGATAGAACAGAGAGAAATTTAGAGGGGAGAGGGAGATAAGAAAGGAGAGAGACAGAGAGACACCTGCAGACCTGCTTCGCCACTTATGAAGCTTCCCCTCTGAAAGTAGGGACTGGGGGCTTGAACCCAGGTCCTTGCACACTGTAATGTGTACACTACCACCCGGCCCTTTAAATAATAGTTTTTATGTGTCTTCAAGTAAGCTTGGTTTATCAGACTACAGAGATTTTAGAAATACAGTTTCCATGGTGGGAGTTGTGTGAAGTTGTACGCCTCTTATCCTATGGTTTTGTTAATGTCCCCTTTTTTTAAATGAGAAAAAAAGAAATACAATTTCCAGGGGTTGGGCAGTAGTACAGCGAGTTAAGTGCACATGACGTAAGGTAAATATCTGGGTAGGAGCAATGGCAACGATAATAATAACAACAAGGGCAACAAAATGGGAAAAATGGCCTCCAGGAGCAGTGGATTCATAGTGCAGGCACTGAGCCCCTGCAATAACTCTGGAAGCAAAAAAAAAAATACATTTTCCTCTTCACTTATTCAAAATGTGTATACCACACTATAACCCCTGCCCTCTAATACACAAATATCCTTCCACTGTAGTCTACTGGACTTCTCCACCACTGCCAACCTCCCCAGCCCTCTCCACTACCACCCCCACACATTGATAATCCTCAGTTCTGTAATTTGAAACCAAAAACTTGTCTTCATTTGACTTTATTCATCCTTTTGCTTTATTTCTTTTATATATGATATTTTTCTTTTATGTAAGTCTCTTTAGCATTTCTTATAGAGATAGTTTAATGGTCATAAATTCCCTCCCCTGTCGCTGGTCTGAAAAACTTTCCATCACTTCTTCAAACTTGATTGATAGCAAGCCAGATAAAGTATTATGGCATGAGGTCTTTTCCCTTCAAAATTTTAACTGTAGTCTAACAATGCCTTCTTCTTCTTCTTCTTCTTCTTTTTTTTTTCCCTCCAGGATTACTGCTGGGCTCGGTGCCTGCACCATGAATCCACCGCCCTTGGAGGCCATTTTCCCCCCTTTTTGTTGCTCTTGTTGTTTTAGCCTCATTGTGGTTATTATTATTGCCATTGTTGATGTTTTTGGTTGTTGGATAGGACAGAGAGAAATGGAGAGAGGAGGGGAAGACAGAGAGGGGGAGAGAAAGACAGACACCTGCAGACCTGCTTCACCACCTGTGAAGCGACTCCCCTGCAGGTGGGGAGCCAGGGCTCTGGGCTCCACTAACAATGCCTTCTAGCCCTTGGTGTTTCTGATGTTAAATATGTTGATAGAGTCTTATGGAATTTCTTTTGTAGTTGACTCTTTGCTTTTCTTTGCTGATTTTAATATTCTCTCTTTACCCTTGATGTTTGACATTTAGATTGTTGTGGCTCTTTGAAGTTTCTGTATCTGATGAGTCTATCTACTTTAATTTGGGGTAAATTTTTGACTGACTAGTATCTCTTCAAATAACAGTCTGTCCCTTTACTTCTTCTCCTTCTGATGTGAATATTGCTATTCTTGCTAATATTCCACAATGCTTATGTATTACCTTTGTTTGATTTAGTTCTTTTCTTCCATTTGCTATTTTTAATCATTATTTGTTTGAATGTTTTCTCTTATTTTCTTGCTCATCACCTTGACCTTATTATCTATCTTTATACATATCGTACTGTTTTTTAGTGCAGTTAGTGTATTCTTTATCTTTGTGATTCTTTTTTTATTAGTAATTTAATAATGATTGACAGGATTGTAGGATAAGAGGGGTACAATTCTATACAATTCCCACCACCAGAGTTCCATATCTCTTCCCCTCCACTGGAAGTTTCCTATTCTTTATCCCTCTCTGGGAGTATGGACCAAAATTCTTTATGGGGTACAGAAGGTGGGAGGTCTGTCTTCTCAAATTGCTTTTCCACTGAGCATGGACACTGGCAGGTCAATCCATACCCCCAGGCTGTTTCTATCTTTCCCTGATGGGAGAGAGCTCTGGGGAAGTGAGGTTCCAGAACATATTTGTGAGTTCATCTGCTCAGGGAATTCACGTTGGCATCATGGTAGTATCTGCAACTTGGTGGCTGAAAAACAGTAAGATATAAAGAAGAACAAATTGTTTAATGATCAGGAACCTAAAGGTAAGAATAGAACAGATGGAACTACAGGTCTTTGTGTGGGAAGAAGTTAGGAACTCTATTTTAGATATATCTCAAGGGGCCCAAGTTTTTGCCTGAGCCTGATAGCTAACATGCAGGTAGGCTAAAAGTATTGTCTAGGATGAGGGTGTCAGAGTTGAAAATAGGTGGGTTTCCCAAACGTGGGGAAATTATATAAATATCATTAACTGTAAACCTGATCAATCTGATCTAGGACACATATCTATTCAATTTAGCATGGGAGCCCGTGTAATCTCTACATCCCTGTCAGTTTGAGCTTGCATTCCATGGCCACAGGTAGGAACATTCTAGGCTGCACTCATTTCAGGACCAGTCTTCCTCAAGTGGCAGAGTATATTGACCCAGCCTCCCTTTGGAGAGTGGGACAGTTTCTTCCATTGTTGTTCTACATTGAAGGTAATGTCTTGTAGAGGCCCACAAGAGGGCTTATGATATTGTTTCCTGATGGAGATGACCAGTGATGGTGGAGAGATGGATCTGTTAGAGATCTAGACTCATCATATCTATATGAGAATCCAAGACTCCATGACTAGAGCCCCATTGATGGTAGTGACCAAAAGGGTCATCATTAGAGTGTTTTGGCCTCTTGCTCTAATCCAGATATTGGAGTCCCTACCTTGTCTGACATGGCTGCACTTAGAGTGATTGAGGGAAGTGAACTAGGGGGTAGGAGAGCTAGGTATCTGTTGGATAGTATGCCAGCTCCCCCTAGCTTCTGCTTAACCATATGCCTATATAGGGATAGATTTAATCCCATTCAAAGCTTTGGTCTATTTACATAAGTCACTTTTACATTTACATAAAGCACTCCCTCCAGGGCATTGGTGGTTCAGTGATAGGATTCTCACCTGCTCTGCCCCCTCCTTGTCACACTCTGATTTTCACCAGTCACTTTTCTCTCCACCCTCTCTATGTCACATCCTGTTTCCACCCTACTTGGCAAGTATATATAAAGACAGCATTGTGAGTTTTAGAGTACTTGAGTTTAGCTTAGCTCGTCTTAGATTGTGCTGCGTCCTGCATGAATAAAGAGATACTGCCTACAGCTCAACCATGAGTCCCTGGTCATCTGTTACCCGCCCGTGAAGCCAGCCTGGTGAAAACAACATAGCCCGGAGAAAACAATAGGTATCTAGGTCTAAGTAGAAACTATTTGGTTAACTACCTTATGGTGTCCTTTTTTAAAGTCTTTCTACTTGCTTGTTGTGCTTACTGAGTCACTGTAGACTATTGTGCACTTTTACTTTAAGGTATATATTTTACCCCAACTTATGGATATATGTGCACAAATGCCTTATCTCATGGGCCCTGGTCTAAATCTAGGTTCTGTAACTTTGTTAGGAAGTGTGCCACCCAAAATGGAACTAAGGATTCCTATGAGCTAGGAAAAGGTATCACCAGAGTAATGGAGCTGAAGGATTGGCATTTCACATCTGGCGTCTCTGGACACTGTCCGAAGTGAAACATATCGAGGTGGTACTGGTTGCATTGATTTGGTTGGGATCAGCAGATGCAGTGTCAAGTGGTATGAACTGAGAGAAGCATGATGGAAAATGAGCCATGCCCCAGAGCTTCCAGGACTGGGAGAACTATGGGTTTTATAGATAATGGGGAAGGTTTCTGCTGTCTTAGAATTTAAGAAGGCAATAGATCTTGCAGTTCTGTTTGGACATTTTCCTCTGTACTTTGTAATTCTTCCATAAAATGATCACTGAGTTCTTAAATCTTAAGTTCAGTTTCTTGAAGTGATTTTATAATGACTTTTGTGAACTCTATCTGTCATTTTTTTTCTAGATCTGTGCCTGTCTGATCATTTGGGGTTTCTGTATAAGGACCGCACGCTAACCAATTGCACTACTGTAGCTCTCATTTGGGGTTTCTATCATTGCTGTCTATGTATTTCTCAGTTTCCTCATTTAGTGTAGCTTTTGTTATTGTGCCAGCAAGAGGTGCTATGGCTAAGGTGTCTGACTTTCCTGTTAATATATCTTGGTTAGGAGGGGGAGATTTTATCCTGAGTCACCAGACCTTGGCATCAATATAGGGTCTCTCTGCTGTTGATCTAGCCTCTGTGGGGCAACAGCATTAGAAACTGAAAAAGACAGCGATGTAAATTAGTGTTTTTAGATGATGTTTTTTATTTTTAATTAAATTTGGACCTGGAAGTGGTGAGTCTCAGCCACTAGTTTCCCAATTTGGTGCCAGCCACCACTGAAAACTAACTGTTTTTTAGTCCTGGGAATCGCTAGCCCAACCCCTTTCCATCCACTAGCCAGGTGTGTCTGTCCTCACCTATGACTTAGGTGACTTTTTCTCCCTTCCCTTCCCTTCCCTTCCCTTCCCTTCCCTTCCCTTCCCTTCCCTTCCCTTCCCTTCCCTTCCCTTCCCTTCCCTTCCCTTCCCTTCCCTTCCCTTCCCTTCCCTTCCCCTCCCCTCCCCTCCCCTTCCTTTCTCCTTCCTTTCTTCCTTCCTTCTTTCCTTCCTTCCTACTTTCCTTCCTTCCTTCTTTTCTTCCTTCTTCCCTCCCTCTTTCTTTCTCCTTTTCTTCCTTCCTTCCTTCCTTCCTTCCTTCCTTCCTTCCTTCCTTCCTTCCTTTCTTCCTTCCTTCCTTTCTACAGTTGTTTCTTTAACTCAGACCCAAAGTGGTGCACTTCAGCTGCCAAATTCTGTCTTGCTTCAGCTGTTCCTGAGCTTTTTAGTCCTGGGAATCTCTCTCTCACCCCTTTTCTGTCCATGAGCTGCATGTGTCCATCCATACTCACCTATGGCTCAGTGAGTTTTTAAAGGAGTCTTGGTCATATTTTGTTGAATTTTTAGGTGATTTTTATTAGTTTTCTTAGTTGACCAGGGAGAGTATGCAACTCTGCTATTACTCCATAGTCATGCCTCTGGAAGTCCCAAATCTTCACCTTTGTTGTGAAAATCTGTCTTCTTACCACCTGGATTCTGGGCTTTTGTTTTTAGTTGTTTGCTTAATAGAGATCCAAGCTCCTTTATGTGTATGTTGCAGTTTTTGTTGTGAAAGCAAAGGAAAGTATGTTGTACTAGTCTTCTGTACTCTTGACTACTCTGGACTAGAGGATATTTTAAGATGTAAATTCCATATCTTTATAGCTGCTCTATGATCATCTAGGAATATAATATCTTTACATGTAAATGCATCTTACCATAAAATGCTTTACTTACTGAATGTTTTAGAATTTCTTCTTATTTTCTCACATTTCCCTTCCTTCTTTTAAGCAGAAAACTGAGCCTAATTTGACTTTCTTCTGATGTTTCAGGGTTATTAATGTACAATCCCCTATTTCTTCTTATATCCTATTAAGTTTAAAATGCCATTAAATGCCTTTTATTTGCTCTAATACTAAAATTTCCAATTTATGTTCATGAATATATATATATATATACACATACATACATATATATATGTATATATATCCAAGTTCATTGGTACTTTATATTATTTTATGTCCTCTTCTGTCAATCTTGCCGTTTTCAACTTAGTGACTATAAGTACTGGTATAGGCTGGAAAGAGAGGCTTATGCTAAAATAATAGTAGTTATAGGATTATATCATCACTATACTCAAACATCAAGGTGAGGAAGTTAAAGTAACACTGACAATCAAATTTAGTTTTGTTTGCTTCAGTATCCTAGTCTGTTGGTATGCATGAGACCCCTTCTGTTTCATTTGGTTTAAATCCCCCCTGCTTAACACTATTCTATTTACATAACCACTTCATTCTATTTACATAACCGCTGTTAACAAGCACCTCCCTCCAGGGCATTGGTTCAATCCCCACTGTTTCATGATATGTTTTTGCTCCACCCCCCCCTCCTTGTCACACCCTGATCCCTTCTTTGTCACACCCTGTTTTTCACCAGTCACTTTTCTCTCCACCCTCTCTATGTCACATCCTGTTTCCACCCTACTTGGGAAGTATATATAAAGACAGCATTGTGAGTTTTAGAGTACTGTACTTTGAGTTTAACTTAGCTCATCTTAGATTGTGCTGCGTCCTGCATGAATAAAGAGATACTGCCTACAGCTCAACCATGAGTCCCTGGTCGTCTGTTACCCGCCTGTGAAGCCAGCATGGCCAAAACAACCTAACCCATCGAAAACAACACTAGTCTGCTTAATATGAATAATGGTTGTGTCCTTTTCTAGAATCATGAGCTACTGCACATAGCGTTCTAGAGCAATATGTGGTAGTAGTAAGCACTACCATATTTTCATAATAACAATCAACAATGCTTATTAATGCTTATTAAATGCCCTTTTTGTTATAGGCATCATGTCTGGCTCTTTGTATAGATCAACTTGTTTATTTTACACAAAAGCCCTGTGAAGTGTGTCCCATTATTCTCATTTTACCTTCCAGGAAACTACACTTAGAGAGGCGAAGTATCTTTCCCCAGGTTGCATAGTTGGTTCATCTAGGTTACACATCTGGCTGGATATCCCCTGTGCTTCTTCTCCCACTTCTCATCCTTTCCTAGGACTCATCAGGGATGGTGTATGCTTCCTGATCTTTTTCTTCCTTACAACTGGCTAATCTCTCTCTCTCTTTGATCTTTTTTTTAACTTCTTTATTGGGGATTCATGGTTTACAGTCAACAGTAAAATACAATAGTTTGTACATGAATAACCTTTCCACATAATAATACAACCCCCACTAGGTCCTCCTCTGCCATCATGTTTCAGGACCTGAACCCTCCTCCCCAACCGGAGTCTTACTTTGGTGTAATATACCAACTCCAGTCCAAGTTCTGCTTAGAGTTTTCCCTTCTGATCTTGTTTTTCAACTTCTGTCTGTGAGTGAGAGGCTAATCTCTTTCTATCTGATCTGCTATGTAACTGGTGAACAACCCCTACTGTGATGTTCTAGTTTTCCTTTCAAAAAAAAAAAATCAGAATTGTGACAGTGAACCATTCACAGCAGGTTTGTGCTTAACTATGTCTCTAGCCCTTGAAGCTGGAATATTGCTCAGCTCATGCCACACCAAATATTCTGATGGGGTGGAACTTTAAGTTAAAATTAGTTTTCATGTGTTTTTCCCTCTATGTTTTAAAAAATTATTCCACATCTTTTTAGTTCTTGACATTACAGGAACTTGGAGTCAAGTTAGGAAACAGTCATTCACATTGCAGAAACATTTCCACAGCTATATCCTGTAAGATAATTACTGTTTGTTGGAGTAGGTGAATACTTCAAGCAGGTGTTTTCCAGTCTTTGGCCTTGATCCTTTAGGCAGGAAAGGAAAGGGAGTGAGGAAAATAAATCTAGAACACAGCTGATAAGTTCAATGTGAAAGAATGTGTTATATTTTATAATTGCTATGGAAAGCATCACTTCATATAGGAATCTGAGTAATCTCCATTTGGATTTGGAATTCCCATATGTCTGATGAAGTGTTCACATTGGACTTGAATGACAGAAGTATATGGCTATTTTTGGAGGTAAAATTTTATCTTGGTATCGTAATGACCACTGCTTCTTCTTCATGTTCTTTCAGTTGGAAAAATGGGACAATCAGAAAGCAGTCTGATCCCACCTCATTACTGTGGAGTTGTGACTAAAATGGAAGTGGGCAGTGTCAAATGTAAGCAAGTGAGCTTTGAGAAATAGTGACAATATGCTTTGCTATTTTCTTTATTCTACCTGTCCCTTTCTTTTTGTCTCCCCTTTCCTGACCTCCCTCTCTTTATTACACACTCCTTTCATAGTTTCTCCCCCAAAATAGTGAAATGCAAAAGCTACTCGAATGCAATAATAGGTTACAAATTTTAAACCCACAAGAGTCAGGAACTGTAGAACAGATAGTCCTTAGGGGGATGTTAACTTTGGCACTTTTATAGCATTATAGTAAGTTATTCATTTAATAGCCTAATTTGCAATCACAAAATACTGTGGGAAATTTTGCTATACCAACTTCTGGCTTCAATTTTCTGACTTGGTTGATGATTTTAAATGTTGTAACCTTCAGAAATGCATATTTTTAGCATTTAGCAGTCCACATCGCTGGCAGGTTAAATTACTTATTACTCACATTCTTCTCAGCTCTATATCCTTCTTGATATATAATAAACTTGGCAAAGTCTAATGAGGGCATAGAGATAAAAATAAGATTAAATGACCCCAATTATGCTGTTCCCATTTGCTTAACTGATTTGTGTGGTCTAATGAAAGCATATTTTTATCTAGAGGATAGACACGAGTTAACTAGTGTTAAAGATTTTGTTTAGAATTAGTCCCTAAAAGACCCTTCTTGTTAACTGAGTGTTCTAAAGGACTCAAATTAATGTTTCCCTACTCTTTGTTCTGTAACATTGTAGCTACTTTTCACTATGACAGTGGGTTTGATTATGTGATTCACTTTGGCTACTTATTTGCTTTTACAGGTCTGATGTGAGGAAAGGCTTGAAAAGTGTTTGATATTTTCCACCTTTTCTCTTCCTTACCCTCTCTTCTTCTCTCTTCCACTCTTTCCTTCTCTTTTCTCTCCCTTTTCTCCCTCTCATTTACCATCTCTTTTTTGTCATTGCAAAGACTGCATCACTCCAGAGTGAGTTTTCTATAGTGAGACAGAGACAGACAGATAGATATATAAAGAAAGAAAGAAAAAAGAGACCACAGGACCAAAGCTTCATTCAGTGTGGTGTGAACTGGATTGAACCTGAATTGTGTATATGACTGTGTGCTATCAAACTAGTCTATTTTGTTACCTCTGTTTTCTTGAGCCTTCTGGATTTATAAGAGAGCTAGCTATCCCAGTCATTGCCATTCTAGGCAAATTAACTCCCACATATACTCTGGTTGACTGCACACACTTGAATGGTCAACTTGGCTCAAGTGAGAAGAACTACTACCTAGTCAGTCTGTGATTCCAAACAAATAATGTTTTAAGCCAAATTTGAACACAACATTACTGAAATAATATATAATAAACATTTGTGTAAACTTCAGAGTATTACTTGAGGAGTATACCACACTTTTTTTTAGGTTACACACCTCATGCTTTAGAATCAAAATTTTGTCAATACTCCTTTGTTTTTTAATTTTTATTATTTTTATTTATTGGATAAAGACAGAAATCCAGAGGAAAGAGGGAGATAAGGAGGAAGAGAGACAGAGAGACACCTGCAGCACTGCTTCACTACTTGCAAAGTTTTCCCTCTGCAGGTGGGGCTTGGGGGCTTGAACCCAGGTCCTTGTGCACTGTAACATGTGTGCTCAACCAGGTGTTCAACCAGTTGTACCACCACCATGCCCCCTCCTTTGCAGTGCAGTCACACAGACCCTTGTCACAGGCGTTAATGAAACTCATTGTGTTTCTGTTATTTTATGCAAAGAGAGTTACCATTCTAACCCCCCTAGAGAGAATTCCTAATGTCTACTCCCCAACCCCCAACATGTACATACACATTTCTGTTTCTATTATCTTTCCCACTTGAGACTTGGGTAGGGAAAGCAACAACTCTGCAAGTCTTAGATCATCTTCTGAATGAGGTCTTCAATTTTCCATCTAAAAATATGTTCAAGGCAAAAGAGTTTCCCTGACACAGAACACTGGGGAAGAAGGCTCCTAAAAGAAGCAGACTCCCACTTGACATTACATCTTGAAAGGCTTCATCAACAACTCCCAATTACTGCCAAGAAGCACCCTATCTCCAGAATGAGAGCATTTTTTTCCCCTCTCAGCCTGTTTCAATAGTCCCAAAGCACTAGATTTACACAACAGTAACAACACAACAACAACAACAACAAAAAAATCATTTCTAACTTCAGAGGATTTTAATGATCTTATTACATGCCTCACAATCTGTTTCTAAAGCTGTTCACAGATAGCTTATGCTTGCCAGTTAATTGCTTAAGTTAAGGACCTTTGCACAGAATATTAGAGATGATAATAAAGAAATATTCTCCACTAGGATAGCCAACTTGGATGAAAATGTAAATTGAGAATGTCTGATCAAGTCTATTAAATTTATTGTTGCAAAAAATTGTTGTGTATATTATTTGAGTCAGAGCAAATACTCTAGTCTGGGACAAAAGTAAACATAATCTTCAATAACCAATGAAATATAGTTACCAACTGGGATTCTATGGTAACTCTGTTTCGCATTCTCTTTTGTCAGGCAAGCTGGAGTGCAAATACTAGAAGTTTAGTATTGTTTATGAAATAATGACAGTGCTCCAAGAGATGAGTATGAAAAGTGTTTGGGTCTCTGGCTCATGGAAGGTTGCTAAATGCCAGTTAGTCGTAGACCAAGTAAAGAAGAAAATGTCCCACAGACTCATTTTAGAGCATATTCCTGTACAATACAGGAGTCTTCTTATTTTTGCTTACTACCATGGTGTCACTGCTACTGCTTTATTGTGTATCTTCTCCTCTGTCTGTCTGTCTACTATCTATCTATACCTATCTACCTATCTATCTATCTATCTATCTATCTATCTATCTATCTATCTATCTATCTATCATCTTTATTTATTGGATAGAGACAGCCAGAAATCAAGAGAGGAGGGGAAAATAGAATGGGAGAGACACAGGGCGACACCTGCATCACTGCTTCACCACTTGCAAAGCTTTCTTCCTGCAGGTGGGGACAGGGGGCTCAAACTAACCAGGTGCACCACCACCCAGCCCCAGGTCTCTTAATTTTCACCTTGCTGACTTCAAGGTGGCATGGGTTAGTAAAAGAAATTTAAGGGGTTGTGCCCACACAGAGATGAGGGTGGGGTGTACATCTGTGTTAAAACGTATTACTCCCACCATCATTAGCTACATGACCTTGGGTTTCAGGATCATTTGTAAATTGGGAAAGTGATAGCTAACATGCCTTATTATAAAGATAAAACAAAATAACACATACAGCTCTGGTGGAGTTTGGTTTAATATAGGTACTTGATAAATATTCAAGTCCTATCTTCCCCCTGGTTTCCCCTATGTTCTATGTTTGAAGGAGCTCATCGTATGGGATGACAGAGAAATCTGGAAGTACGAGATATTTCTTAGTACGTGGAATCCTTAGGGCAGCTCTGTATGAAGCCAGCAGCTAGCTAATGAAGCCTTATTTCTTGGGCATTTGCCTCTTATGGCTGACTGAGTTGGTAACTGAATTATTCAAAGATTTTCATAATATGTTTGAATTTCTTATATCCATTCGGTGGCTAATGATTCCTAGCCAGACCTAGGGCCTCATTTAGGAGAGAGAAAAACAGCTCTGTTCAAAAGAGGATGATTTTTTTCCTCTTTTAATTTAAGCAAATGACTATTGGGTCCTGATAGATACCTGCAATTATTAGTTTGGGAGTTACTGAGATTAGGTGGTCTGATAGGGACAGTGAATCTAGATTGCTAGCCTGGAAGAAAAGGTGCTTTACTGATTTATTTTCACAGGAATTCTAAGAGCTGATGATCATAAACATGATGGAAATGCAATACCCAAGTCTTATAGTTGCATGAATGTGGGGTTATGCATGTCATTTTTAAGCCAGAAAGCAAAATCCAAACATCTCTTACTTGGTTCAGGCTTTCACCAGTACCATTGTTTCAGATTGTTGTTAAGGTTACATACACTATCTATAATGATGTCATATCAATTTAGGATGTTTCTGTTAAATGTTTTCAGCCCTTATACTGAGCTCTGGACTATACACTCATCACTGGGAGATGATCTTTAGGTGCTTCTAAAGTGTTAGGGGCCTGTTTTTCAATACAAATATGTATAAAATATTCCTAGGTATTTCTCCAGAGACATACCCATGTGACTAAAAAAATGACCTTATTTGAAGTAACTACTGGATTCACATTAAAAATACAGTGACTAGAAATTGTTTTTAACTTTCTAAGGGAAACATTTTTCTATTTTAATAAGAAAAGGTGAACTGGATATGTTAGCAAGAATAAATCTATTTTCTTCTCCACCCCAATTATTTCTTTCCTCTGTTGGAAATATTTGTGGGATGCAGAAGAAAACCCCATTTCCTGGAGAGTCCAACTTTAAACTTTTGGGACACCCTCAAACCAAAAACATACAAACGTACATATTTGACTCACTTGATCTAATAGGAAAATAGTTATTTTCTTTTTCTTTATTTTTGCCTCTAGGGTTATCGCTGGGGCTGGGTGTCTGCACTATGAATCCACTGCTCTTGGAAGCCACTTTCCCCATTTTGTTGCTTTTGTTGTTGCTATTGTTGCCTTTGGATAAGACAGAGAGAAATCAAGAGGCAAGGAAGACAGACACCTTCAGACCTGCTTCACCACTTGTGTGGTGACACCCCTCCCACCCACCCCTCCATTGCAGGTGAGGAGATGGGGGCTTGAACCAGGATCCTTGCTGTGGTCCTTATGCTTTGCACCATGTGTGATTAACTCGCTGTGCTACCACCTGGTCCCAAGGAAATGGGATTCTTTGTACACAGAGAAGTGATGTAGAAAAGATTGAGAGAGAACATAAGTTATAGAATTCATCAGTAGTTTTAACTCTATAATTCAGGTACCTTGTTACCAGAACTTTCCTACCTGCCTGTGGATCATTCTCCAGAACACTAATTTCTGTCCTCTTGAAGTTGGTCAATTTCTTGGATATTATACACACACAAACACACACACACAAACACACACACACACACACACACACACACACACACACACACACGTATGTTCTGACTGCTTTCAATATTATTTGTCCAGAGCTGCACTATGTTTTAAATTAATTTTTTTGTTCCCAAGAAATAGTGTATTTTGGAAACCATTTCATCTCAAGGGAGTGTCAAGGAGAAATGTGTCAAATTACTGTAGACTGAGGGTAGAGGAGCCAGACAGTGGTGCACCTGGCTGAGTACACATGTTACCACGTGCAATGACCCAAGTTCAAGCTTCCTGTTTCCACCTGAAAGGGAGAAGCTTAATGAGCAATGAAGCAGGTCTACAGGTGTCTCTTCTCCCTCCTTCCTCCTCTATGTTTTTCTCTCTCTCAATCTCTCTTTGTCTGATCAAGTAAAAACGGAAAAAAAAAAAAGAAAGAAAAGAAAAATGGCCACGAGTGGTAGATGTATAGTGCAGGTACTGGGCTTCATGTTAACTCTGATGAAAATAAAATAAAACAAAACATGATACATGGAAAGAATTCAAAGATATGTAAACTTCCTAAGAACTGAATGAGTAGTATGCTTCTCCATGAATATTTTGTTCTTTGTTTTCAGGTGTCTCCATGTGGCTATTCTGAAGAATTCACATAATGCTATTTCTGAATTCTTAATTGCTTTAAAAGTATATCCACATGCATTTTTATTTTAAGTATAGATGTACTCTTCATGTTTTAAATTTTAGGGAGTTCCTGCCCCCAAGTGACAAGAAAAAGTGGAGATAAATATGTTTTAAAAAGCCATCTATAAATTAGGAAAGGAAAAAGAGGTTTATATGAAGAATAATGAATGGAAATAGGAAAATTAGAAAACTAGGCTCATGAAATGGGAATATGTATATATATATGACTGGTAAATTGATGATTTAAGAGTTAGTTATCAGCTACCATGGAGCAGGTTATCCTGATAATTCAGTGGCTTTATGCTACAACATCTCTACTATTACAATTCTATGGGTTGACTGAATTAAGGGAGGTTCTTCTGCTCTATGTAGTGTTACTTGGAGATATACTCATCTGAGCTACTAAGTGGGCTGAACATTTAAGAAGGCTTCCTCATGTGTCTTAACACCTTGGCAACAATAGCTGGACTGCTGGGTGGAAGGTCCATTGAAAGCTGACTCCCTTCTATCTGCCTCTGACTCCATACTGAAGGTATTCAGCCCTGGCTAATTATATTCAGCTCTGTCCTTTCTATTCATCTCTCTGGAGATTCTAAATTTGAGGCAAGACTAGTGGAACCTACATAATGAACTTATACCTGAAATATCACAGAATAGAGTAGTGTCTCTCTCTCTCTCTCTCCAAAGGTGAGAGGCAAGGTACTGCTTTGCATAAGACACATCTATTAGTGGTTGTCTTCCTGAGTAGAAGAGGGAACATTCACCACTCCCTTCATTTAACACTTTCATCAAAAGTTAAAGAAAAGGACGTTGATGGGAAGGGGTAAATGAGTGATTCAAGTTTTTAAACTTAGTATCCAGGGAGTTTATAGACCACAAGCTTATTACCTATACTGATGTCTCAGTGTAATCTAAGATAAAACGCTTATCCAGGGTATCTCATACAACCTGGCAATTTTCTTCAGTTCCTGTCTCCTTTAATGAGCCGCATCCCTTCTTATGAACATAGCATTTAAGCTCTGAGGTCCTGTTAGAACTCCATGAAATGTATCTGATTTTGGACTTTGAAGCCATTACAGAATAATTGTCGAGATACTTTAAGTAGATCTCACTGAGGCTAGAATATGGCTCTGTGCCTCTCTGTCATACCTGTGGTAGTGAAGGATGGTCTTAGATGTATAATTAAAATTATTCCACAAAGCATGATGAATCAGCCACTACTTTTTGTTAGAATTTCAAAAACTTTAGCATAGTTCTTCCTTTGCCTCTTCCTTACAGCTGCCCCAATGAATTTTATTATTGTTTTTAGAAATACTTTTACTGCTCAATCTTTCTGACAATTCTGCATTTTGTTCACTTGAGATACTGTTATAGAAAGGTTGCCATGGCAAAATACCACTCCCTCTCTTTAGACTAATTGTGGTTTAGCTTTTGCTGTGGACTTGGGGAGAGCTGACGCCATCATTAATTCTGGTCTCTTAGTTAACATCTGCCTTATAAATGTAGCTATTTCTGAATAAAATCCAGTGTAACTAGTGGAAATAAGGCATATCCTATATGTCTTCTATAAAAATTAAGTCTAATATATCTAAAGGAAAACATTTAATGAATTTATGAAATGCAAACACCATTTGGCAATATGCTCTTGGATTTTTATAAAATTGGGCACCCATCATCTTTTCTGCTCAAATTTTTTCCTTTATCTTACCTATGCATTTCAAATAGTGTGGATCAGCTGTGGTCAGTATTTCCTCTTTTGTGTGTCAGGTTGGTAATAAGTGCCTACATCATCCTCTACTACCCAAACTATGGACTTTCTGCTCAGAGGGACAAGCTAGCATAATGATATCCATCTGGGAGGGAGCTTTAAATAGTGCCCGTGCGTCATTTTGCAGTTTGGAATCTGGCTACGGCTAATGGGGTGTTATCAATCAGAAGATAAAATTAAAACCCCACATTAGGAACTTCTTCTGCCAGAAAGAGTGGATTTTGTAACAGCTGTTTTCTATTAGCCGCTATTGTGTTCTTTAACAGCAAATTATAGAGATCAGAAATGTAGGGTTAACAGTTTCCCCAAGTGAGGCTGTAAATGAGCCTGTTGTCCTCTGAACAAAGATATTACAGGAAGGAGAGGAAGCTCTGAGCAAAGTCTTGGTAAACTTTATGGGGTCATTTTCTGCTCTCCCTTGGAGGCTAAATAATTCTCAGGAGGGAATAAATATACCATTGTGATTCGAGTATATGGCAGTGACCTTTTGAACCCCGAAGAGATGGTATTAAAGCTTTTACCTGGCTAGTGTCTCCTAACAACCCACACACGATTGGGTCTAGAATTCATTAAATCTTAAGGGGGGGATTATCTAGGGATTGGGTAGGGGGAGGAGAAAGAAAAGCACCATACCCAGCAAGCAACCAAGTGTCTCAGCTCTAAATGAAGATAAGTTGTTTGAAATGAACAGCTAAGAGACAGTCGGCGCATTTTCCTGCTTATTGCAGCTCAGTAAATTAAACTGAGTACATTCAAAGGCTGGCTCTGTACTGATGTTCTTGCCTTATGGAAAATAATATGCCTCCCCCTCTACCCCCCTTTCCCTGTTTCTAACAGATGACAGTAATAATGAGAACTAAAATCACTCAAGTCAGTGTATGACAGGGAACTGTCTACTTAAAAAATAAATAAATAAAAAGACATCTCTTGGTGCCATCTGCTGAGGTACAATAATGTTTTGTAACAGGTTTTGGAACACACATTAAAAGGCTTCATCTGTGCTTGTCCTTTTCAGTTAGTCAAGATATAGTTATGTCTTTCCTGTCTGATGTGGATTCTTGAATCATGTAATTATTTCTAATTTATCTCTAAAATTAAGCGTCTCAAATACAATTTTAATTGGGATTTCATTAGGTACTTATTATACCATGTGTCAAATGATGGTTGATTATTCTGAGCATGGATAGAAACTCTGCAAAAGATAGTGGGAGAATGATGGGTACCTTTGAAAGCTGATAGTGCTCAATAAGTGTCTTAAAAATAATCAGTTGATATATAATTAACTTATGTAATTACTGCAATTAAACTCTATTTATGGAACCCTGCTGTGTTGTTTCCCATCCCAAGCTTAAACATGATTGTTGTTCTTTTGCCCAAATAAAATTAATTCAATTAGAGAAAAAAAAAACCAGAATAAATATAGGGTTGGATAGCACACACACACACCAAAAGGGAAAATATTTCCTCCTCATTAAGGAAGGATGACATGAAGGAAAGGTATATGAAATTAAAAAAATAATAATAATGCCATCTTTGTAGCACAGCAAATAGGAGCACAAGACTCGCATTCCGGCGTCCCCAGTTTCTGTCCTAGGCCTGCATATGGTGGAGGGGTTCTCTGGCCTTCATGCAATAAATAAAGTGAATTTAAAAATATCACCTTCATATAAATAAATTAGACACTTTAAATATTTTTATTGATTTTTTTATTATTATTTGATAGGACAGAGATAAATTGAGAGGAGAGGATAAGATAGAGAGGGAGTGAGGAAGAGATGCCTGCAGCACTGCTTCACCACTGTGAAGCTTCCTGTCTCCCTATAAGGGGCTTGATCCTGAGTCCTTTCACTCAGCCAAGTGTGCCTCCACCTGACCCCTAAATTAGGCACTTTTAATTCCTAGCAAGAAGTGGTAGACTAGTAGGTAGGTGCTGGAAGATAGGTGGAGCCATGTTAATTAAGACCATAGAGACTTTTGATATGAAAGATGTAACATCACTAAGAAAACACACTGGCAACAGATTCCTTTACCATATGGTTGCTGTTTTAATTTGTCTCTATAATCCCAGCATTTTAGACAATGGCAGGTTATATAGTAAACCTTTAAAAAAAAGATAATATTACATCATTAAGACTGAGTCAAGCTGGTCTCATGTGGCATTGAATATGCATACCTATGAGGGAAAGAGAGATTGAAAAAAAGCAAAAGAGGAAGAAAAAAAAAATCCCTAACAGGATCAACTAAGTGTATTTGGTGTTATGATGAATCTTCAGACCAGTTTTCCACAAGGGTTGTGGAAAACCACCAATTTATACTCCCACCAGCAGTGCAGAAGTGACAGAAGTGCTCCCTCTGCCCCATATTCTCTCCTGCATTTTCAGTGACTGGCCTTTCTAATGTATGCCATTCTCAAGGAGTGTAGAGTGGTATCTCATTGTTGTCTTTATTTGCATTTCTCTGGTAATTGACATTGAGCAGTTTCTCATATGTCTGTGGGCCTTCTGGATCTCTTCTTCAGTGAAGTTTCTTTCCATGTCCTTGTTAACATTTTTTAATGGGGTTGTTTTTTTTTCAGTGCTAATTATACTAGGTTCTTTATGTATTTTGGTTATTAGTTTTTATTTTAAGTACATTGGATAAAGATCTTCTGTCACTCTGTGAAGTGTCTTTCCTTTGGGTGATGGTGCCCTCTGCTGAGTCATCACTTTCTGTTTTCTTTTTTTGCCTCTAGGGTTATCACTGGGGCGCAGTGCCTGTACTACAAATCCACTGCTCCTGGTGGCCATATTTTTTCGATTGTTGTTGTTGCTATTATTGCTGTTATTGTTGTTGTTGGGTAGGACAGAGAGAAATTAAGAGAGGAGGGGAAGACAGAGATGGGGAAGAGAAGGAGAGACACCTGCAGACTTGCTTTACTGTTTGTGAAGCAATACTCCTGCAGGTGGAGAGCCAGGGGCTCAAACTGGGATCCTTGCATCTGTCCTTCTGCTTTGTACTATGTGAACTTAACCCAGTGCTACTCCAAGTCATCAGTTTCTTAAATCCTACCCCTGAAGATGTCCATTCATTTAAAAATTACTTTCTACACGAAAGGGTGTTTTGTCAGGACCTGGAAATGAGGATTCTCTATTGTAGCAATAATAAAAATTAAACTGTAGGTTGAATTATGTGGTGGATTTAGCACATCAATCAGTTCATAAATATTTTTGAGACCTTAGATATGCCAGCAATTGTACTAGGTTCAATACAGTTAACAAGAGAGATAGTGTTACTGCCTTAATGGGCCTTTTTTCTAAAGGAAATGGAAACCACAGAGGAGTTATACTGAGAATCAAACTGAAACATTTTTGCCCCTTGTTTTTATCCTCAGTACTAGGAATGAAGACAAGTAGATCTTGGGAGCAACATCGAAGAATATAGAATTGAGTCACTTTGTGTGGTCAGAGTTCTAACCAGGACATGTGAAAGTACTGATTATACTTCACTCAGCCTCAGGCTTTGCTTCATTAAATTGAAAAAAAAATGTCCATATTATACATAAACACCATTCCCATCACCAAAAGACTGTGCCCCATTCCACCCACTCCCCACCACCCTGGGAAGCCGAATATCCACCCTCACCCTCACCACAGGGTTTTTACTTTGGTGCCCTACTCCAGATTTAGTCAAATCCTGCTTTTAGTTTCCCTTTCTGTTGTTCTTTTCCAACTTCTGTTGATGAATGGGATCACCCCATACTCATCTTTATCTTTCTGACTTAGCTCACTTAGCATATTTCCTTCTAGCTCCTTCCAAGTTGGGTCAGAGAAGGTGGGTTCATTGTTCTTAATAGCTTCCATTGTGTATATATACCACAGCTTTCTCAGCCACTCATTCGTAGTTGGGAACCTGGGTTGCTTCCAGGTTTTAGCTATTATGAATTGTGCTTCTATGAACATAGCATGCACATATCTTTTTGGTTGGGTGTTATGGAGTCTGTGGGGTATATTCCCAAGAGAGGAATTACTGGGTCATATGGAAGGTCCATGTCTAGCCTTGGAGAGTTCTCCAGACTGCTCTCCACAGAGACTGGACCAATTGGTATTCCCACCAGCAGTGCAGAAGGGTTCTTTTTTCCCCACATCCTCTCCAGCATTTGTTGCTGCTGTCCTTTTTGATGTATGCCATTCTTACAGGGGTGAGGTGGTATCTTAATGTTGTCTTTATTTGCATTTCTCTGACAATCAGTGACCTGGAGCAATTTTTTATGTGTTTGTTAGCCTTTTGAATCTCTTCTGTAATGAATGTTCTGTTCATATCCTCTGCTCATTTTTGGATGGGGTCATTTGCTTTCTTGGTGCTAAGTTTGCTGAGCTCTTTGTATGTTTTGGTGATTAATCTCTTGTCTGATGTATGGCATGTGAAGCTCTTCTCCCATTCTGTGAGGTGTCTCCTTGTTTGTGTGATAGTTTCTTAGGCTGTGCAGAAGCTTTTCAATTTGATGTAGTCCCATTGATTTATTTCTGCTTTAGTCTTCCTTGCAATTGGATTTGTATCATCGAAGATGATGCATTCCAGGTGGTTCACTTCCTAACAAAGTCCCAAAACCTAGATATAGACTAGGTCCTGTGAGATCATATGTTCACACGTATCCATAAACTAGGGCAAAATATATACCTGAAAGCAAAAGTACACAATAGTCTGCAGTGAGTACCCCCCAACACTTCATCTGCACTATTCCAGCCTTTGGGTCTATGATTGTTCAACATTATGTTTGGCTTTGTATGTTAACTCTCTTTTTAGCTACCAGGTTACAGATGCCAGCATGATGCCAACCAGACTTCCTTGGACGGACAACCCCACCAATGTGTCCTGGAGCTCTGCTTTCCTGGAGCCCCTCCCTACTAGGGAAAGTGAGAGACAGACTGGGAGTATGGACTGACTAGTCAATGCCCATGTTCAACAGGGAAGCAATTACAGAAGCCAGACCTTTCACCGTCTGCATCCCACAATGACCTTGGGTCCATACTCCTAGAGGGATAAAGAATAGGAAAGCTATCAGGGGAGAGGATGGGAAACGGAGATCTGGAGGTGGGAATTGTGTGTAGTTGTACCCCTCTTCCTATGGTTTTGTTAATGTCTCCTTTTTAAAATAAATATATATATATAAAAGTCCAGATTTTCCAATTACAGAAGGCAGGGGAAAGTTTGTGGAGATTCTAGGTACACTGAACCTTTTTTTCAGAATCAAGTTGTAGCATAAGTGCTACCACAAAACCAGCATTTCCAGTGACAGTTCTTTGAAAGGCAGAATGAATGTAATGCTCTTTGGTTCTCCACAACAAGATCTCTTTCCTCATTAATAATTTGATATCTGTTTGCTGTGGATGATATCAGTGTTAAACTTTGCTTGATAATCTATCTGAATTTACTAGGCACTCATAGTGATTTTTCCTGAGACCTTAAATTCCCTTTATTAAGTATTCACTCATTCTCCTTTTTTTTTCCTTTTCTGGGAGAAGCAAGTGTGTCATTATTTTTAAATGATTTAATCCTCATTGCTCCCTTGGTGAGTTCATAGCACTAGGGTAAATATTGCAACACTACCTTTGCATTTTCTTGAGTTAATACTTTAAAGACTTAACTATTAAAATATTTTAAATAGGATTCTTCTAGCATCTAAATGAGATAAAACAGATTTTGTTTATTTATTAAGTGGTAGCTAATTATTTCAAACATATTTTGGCTCCATTAAGAATGGCATATGATTACCAAAAATCAGTCAGCCCACGCTAAGTGTTGAAAACAATATATTAGCTTTGAATTTATCAATGCGTTTTATAACATCTAAATTTAAAGGCATTTAAATAATAAGATTTTATGGCAGATTTGGAATACTTCAAAACCTCATAAATATTTGCTTGCAGGGAGAGGGTCACACAGTGTACTGAGTGTAATTTGAGAGTTAGTTAGCTATAGTATATATTTTGATGTTTAGATGACTGGTTTAAGGTGAGTTTAATTTTTATTTTTTATTTAAGAAATGAGACATTAACAATATCATAGGATGGGGGGGTACAACTCCACACAATTCTGCCACCCAATCTCCATATCCTATCCCCTCCCGAATAGCTTTCGCATTCTCTATCCCTCTGGGAGCATGGACCCAGGGTAGTTGTGGGTTGCAGAAGGTGGAAGGTCTGGCTTCTGTAATTGCTTCCTCACTGAACATGGACGTTGACTGGTTGGTCCATACTCCCAGTCTGCCTCTCTCTTTCCCTAGTAGGGTGAGTCTCTGGGGAAGCGGAGCTCCAAGACGCTTTGGTGGGGTCTTCAGTCCGGGGAAGTCTGGCTGGCATCCTGATGGTATCTGGAACCTGGTGGCTGAAAAGAGAGTTAACATACGAAGCCAAACAAATTGTTGAGCAATCATGGACCCAAAGGTTGGAATAGTGGAGATTAATTTAATAATTGCAAATATTTAATATGACGTGACCACACTTGTTAGTACTTGAAGTGATTGTGTGTCCTTAATGTAACTTTTCTATTTCTTCCCTGTATCTTGAAAACATTCTATCTGAAAACGTAGAGTAGTGACTTAATATTTTTCATTGTTGAAAGATAGCAACTGTAACTGGAGAAAAAAGTTGGAATAAGTTAGAATTGTGTGCTTACTCTAACTTGATAATTTTTATTTCTTTTTTTTTTTTTTTTCTTTTGGCTATAGACAGAAAGACATTGAGAGGGTAGGGGTCTGAGTGTGAAAGAATATGGTCCAGAAATGAGGTACTTCTTTTAAAATGTTAGTTGTGATATAAACCATGTTTGGAACCTGAAAATTTTCTTAACTCATTACTTATAGAAAAAAAAAAATCTTGCAGACATATCAACAACAGACAATGTGACCAGATACAGTTTCACAGAATGTTCAGTGAACAATTTAATGGAACTATTCACAGTTTGGAAATGGCTGCCCTTGGTATTGTTCACTGGTGGCTAGTCTCTGTAAGTTTACCCAGGACCTTTATACATTTAAAAAAATCTTTTAAATTTATTTTCTATTTATTCAATTGGTGTGTGCCTTAATTTAATCCCATTGCTTTACCAGATATGAGTTATTCGATTTTAGTTTTGTTTTCTTATTATTAGTTTTGTTTTATTATCTGATAGAAAGCAAGAGACAGACAGGAAGGGAAGGAGCTGGAGAGGGAGAGAGAGAAATATGGAGAGAAGGAGAGATACCTCCAACATTGGCCCATTGCTTATAAACTTTGTATCTGTAGGTAGGTATCTGGGACTTGAACCCAAGTTATTGATAATGGTAATGTGCACTTTACAGAGTGTTGCCACCTGAACTGCTAATTTCAGTTTTTTAATACAATGCCTCAGATAGCGAAATTACCTACTGCCTACCAACACACACACACACACATTTTTTAAACTTCTTTCTATGAGTGGGATCATCCAATATTCATCCATCTATTTCTGACTTACCTCACTTAACATGACTCTTTCAAGCTCCATCTGAGATGGGGTAAGGAAGATGAATTCACTATTTTAAATGGTGCTACTATGAACATTGGTATCCACAAATCTTTTTGGATAAGTGTGTTTGGTTCCTTAGGATATATATCCTCAGGAGATGGTCATAGGGTAGGCCCACTTCTAGCCTTCTGAGAGTTCTCCAGACTGCTCTCCATAGGGGCTGGACCAATTTACATTCCCACCAGCAGTGCAGGAGGGTTTCATTGTCTCCACAATCTATCAAGCTTTTGTTGCTGCTACCTTTTCTGACTATGACATTCCACAGTGAAGTGGTATCCCATTGTTGTCTTTGTTTGCATTTCTTTGACAAGCAGTGACTTGGAGCATTTTTTCATATGTTTTTTTAGCCTTTTGGATCTCATCTATGGAGAATATTCTATTCATATCCTCTCCCCATTTTTGGATGGGGTCATTTGTTTCCTTGTTGCTGAGTTTGGCAAGCTCTTTATATATTTTGATTATTAGCCTGTGTCTGATGTATGGCATGTCTTCTCCCATTCTGTATGGGGTCTCTTTGTGTGGGTGGTGGTTTCTTTTGCTGTGCAGAAGATTTTTAATTTGATGTAGCTCCATTTGTTTGTCTTTGTTTTGGTCTTCTCTGTAATTGGGTTTGTATCATTGAAGATGTCTTTAAAATTTAGATGGAAAGGAGTTCTGCCAATATTTTCCTCTAAGTATTTGATAGTTTCTTGTCTAACATCCAAGTCCTTGATCCATTTGGAATTTACTTTTGTGTTGACATACAGTGGCTCAGTTTCATTCTTTTGAATGTTTGGACCAAATTTTTCCAACATAATTTGTTGGAGAGACTCTTCTTTCTCCATTTAAGAGTCTAGACACCTTTGTCTAAGATTAGATGTCTGTAGGTGTGGGGGATTTCTTTTGGGCTCTCAATTCTACTTTGCTGGTATGTTAGTCTGTTTATGTTCCAGTACCAAGCAATTTTGACTACAATGGTCCTCTAATGCAGTTTGAGACCTGGAAGTGTGATGCCTCCAATTCTGTTCTTTCTTCTCAAAATTGTTTTCGCAATCCTAGGTATTTTTGGTTCCAGATAAATATTTATAACTTTTGTCTTATTTTCTTAAAAAATTAGTTGGAATCTTGATTGGGATTGCATTAAATATGTATATGGCTCTGGGTAGTATATTCACTTTGATGATGTTAATTCTTACAACCCATGAACATGGAGTATCTTTCCCAATTCTTTCTGTATTTCTATATTTCCTTAAATAGTGACTAACAATTTTTAGTATACAAATCTTTCACTTCTTTTGTTAGGTTTATTCCTAGATATTTTATTGTTTTTGTTGCTATGGTTAAAGAAATTGATTTCTGGACTTTTTCTTCTGCTACCTTAGTGTTTGAACAGAGGAAAACCACTGACTTTTGCATGTTAATTTTGTAGCCTGACACCTTACTATATTGCCTAATAATTTACAAAAGCTTCTTGCTGGATTCTTTAGGTTTTTCAATGTATACTATCATATCATCTGCAAATAAGGAGAGTTTGACTTCTTCTCTTCTAATCTGTATACCTTATTTATTTATTTATTTATTTAAAAAAGGAGACATTAACAAAACCATAGGACAAGAGGGGTACAACTCCACACAATTCCCACCTCCAGATCTCCATATCCCATCGCCTCCCCTAATAGTGTTCCCATTCTTTATCCTTCTGGGAGTATGGACCCAAGGTCATTGTATGCTGCAGAAGGTGGAAGATCTGGCTTCTGTAATTGCTTCCCAGCTGAACATGGGCACTGACTAGTCAGTCCATACTCCAAGTCTGCCTGTCTCTTTGCCTAGTAGGGTGGGGCACTGGGGAAGCGGAGCTCCAGGACATGTTGGTGGGGTCGTCTGTCCAAGGAAGTCTGGTTGGCATCATGCTGGCATCTGTAACCTGGTGGCTGAAGAGATATCCAAACAAATTGTTGAACAATTATGGACCTAAAGGCTGGAATAGTGCAAATGAAGTGTTGGGAGGTACTCACTGTAGACTATTATGTACTTTTGCTTTCAGGTATATATTTTGCCCTAGTTTATGGATACATGTAAACATATGCTCTATCTCAGGGGACCTGGTCTATATCTAGGTTTTGGGACTTTGTTAGGAAGGGAACCACCTGAAATGGAATTAGAGAATACTATGAAAGGAAAGGTCTCACCCAAGTGATGAAGCTGAAAGGTTGTCATTCAGCATCTGAAGTCTCTGGACATAGTCAGAAGTGAAGCATGCAGAGGTGACACTCATTGTGTTGATTAGGTTGGGATCGGTGGATGCAATATTATTTGATATGAATTGAGAGAAGCATGCAGGTAAGTACACCCTACCCTAAGGTTCCAGGACTGGGGGAAATATGGGCTCTATAGTGGAAATGTGAGGTTCCTGCAGTCTTAGGGTTTAAGAAGACAATAGATAGTTATTGTTATCATCACATTATTTGGTAATTGGGTTAACTTTGAAAAGTCCCTTTGTTAGGATTTGCTGTATAATACCCAACATCTTGTATATAGCTGTGCCACTGGTTGCTTCTGTTCTCTCTGGTCTAGGCTTTTGAGAGAGTCAACGTATCAAAGACTCAGCCTATGTATTAAAAAGACTCAGTCTGTGCTTTAAAAAGTTTGAGACATATAATCAATTTTTCCCCTCTCATTAATTCAATAGTGATTTATATGACTACAATTTAATAGGAGTATATATAAACACCATTCCCACCACCAAAAGACTGTGTCCCATCCCACCCACCCTCCCCCACCCCTGCCACCCCAGGAAGCTGACTGTCCACCCTCACCCTTACCACAGGGTTTTTACTTTGGTGCCCTACTCTAGATTTAGTCAAATCCTGCTTTAATTTCCCTTTCTGTTCTTCTCTCTCAACTTCGTTGATGAATGGGATCATCCCATACTCATCTTTATCTTTCTGACTTAGCTCACTTAACATTATTTCTTCTAACTCTGTCCAAGATGGGTCAGAGAAGGTGGGTTCATTGTTTTTAATAGTTGCGTAGTATTCCATTGTGTATATATACCACAGCTTTCTCAGCCACTCATCTGTTGTTGGGAACCTGGGTTGCTTCCAGGTTTTAGCTATTATGAATTGTGCTTCTATGAACATAGGCATGCACATATCTTTTTGGTTGGGTGTTATGGAGTCCGTGGGGTATATTCCCAAGAGAGGAATTACTAGGTCATATGGAAGGTCCATGTCTAGCCTTGTGAGAGTTCTCCAGACTGCTCTCCACAGAGATAGGACCAATTGACATTCCCACCAGCAGTGCAGAAGGGTTCTTTTTTCCCCACATCCTCTCCAGCATTTGTTGCTGCTGTCCTTTTTGATGTATGCCATTCTTACAGGGGTGAGGTGGTATCTTAATGTTGTCTTTATTTGCATTTCTCTGACAATCAGTGACCTGGAGCAATTTTTTATGTGTTTGTTAGCCTTTTGAATCTCTTCTGTAATGAATGTTCTGTTCATATCCTCTGCTCATTTTTGGATGGGGTCATTGCTTTTTTGGTGCTAAGTTTGCTGAGTTCTTTGTATGTTTTGGTGATTAATCTCTTGTCTGATGTATGGCATGTGAAGCTCTTCTCCCATTCTGTAAGGTGTCTCCTTGTTTGTGTGATAGTTTCTTAGGCTGTGCAGAAGCTTTTCAATTTGATGTAGTCCCATTGATTTATTTCTGCTTTAGTCTTCCTTGCAATTGGGGTTGTATCATCAAAGATGACCTTGAGGTTTAGGTGGGAAAGCTGAACATCCACCCCCACCCTTCACCCAGGGTTTTTACTTTGGTGCCCTACTATAAATTTAGTCAGATCCTGCTTTGAGTTTCCCTTTCTGTTATTCTTTCTCAGCTTCTGTTTATGAATAGGATCATCCCATATTCATCTTTGTCTTTTTGCCTTAGTTCACTTAATATAATTCCTTCTAGCTCCATCCAAGATGGGTCATAGAAGGTGGGTTCATTGTTCTTAATAGCTGCATAGTATTCCATTGTTTATATATACCACAGCTTTCTCAGCTATTCCTCTGTTCGTGGGCACCTGGGTTGCTTCCAGGTTTTAACTATTATGAATTGTGCGGCTATGAACATAGGTGTACACATATCTTTTTGATTGGGCATTATGGAATTCTTGGGGTATATCCCTAGGAGAGGAATTACTGGGTCATATGGAATAAAGCTGACCAAAGTAGTGAAAGACTTGTATATTGAAAACTATGAGTCACTATTCAAGGAAATAGAAACTGATACCATGAAATTGAAAGACATCCCATGCTCATGGATTGGAAGAATAAATATCAAATGAATATTCTCCCCAGAGCCATATTAAATTTAAAGTTCCACCAAGCTTCTTTAAGAGAATAGAACAAAAACTGCAATCATTTATCTGGAACCAGAAAACACCTAGAATTGCCAAAACAGTCTTGAGGCAAAGAAAAAGAAATGAAGGCATCATACTCCCAGATCTTAAACTATGTTATAAGGCCATCATCATCAAAACAGTCTGGTACTGGAACAGAAGTAGGCACACAGACGAGTGGAACAGAACTGAAAGCCCGGAACTAAACCCCCACACCTATGGACATCTAATCTTTGATAAGGGGGCCCAAAGTATTAAATGGAGGAAGGAGGCTCCCTTCAATAAATGGTGCTGGAAAACTGGGTTGAAACATGCAGAAGAATGAAATTGAACCACCTTATCTCACCAGAAACAAAAATCAACTCGAAATGGATCAAGGACCTGGATGTTAGACTAGAAAGTATCAAATACTTGGAGGAAAACATTGGTGGAACACTTTCCCACCTAAACCTCAAGGACATCTTTGATGATACAAACCCAACTGCAAGGAAGACTAAACCAGAAGCAAATCAATGGGACTATATCAAATTGAAGAGCTTCTGCACAGCCAAAGAAACTATCACACAAACAAAGAGACCCCTCACAGAATGGTAGAAGATCTTCACATACCATACACCAGACAAGAGACTAGTCACCAAAATATACAAAGAGCTCAGCAAACTTACCAACAAAAAAGCAAATGATCTCATCCAAAAATGGGCAGAGGATATGAACAAAACATTAACTTCAGAGGAGATCCAAAAGGCTAGCAAACATGAAAAATTGCTCCAGGTCACTGATTGTCAGCAAAATGCAAATAAAGACAACATTGAGATACCACCTCACCCCTGTGAAAATGGCATACATCAAAAAGGACAGCAGCAATGCTGGAGAGGCTATGGGGACAGAGGAACCCTTCTGCACTGTTGGTGGAAACGTAAATTGGTCCAGCCTCTCTGGAGAGCTGTCTGTAGAACTCTCACAAGTCTAGACATCTGTATCCCTTTAATCCCTGGATCCTGCCTAATTGTTATGGCAAGAACTTTTAACACTATTTGAATAGTAATGGTGATATTGAGCAGCCCTGTCTAATACCTTATCTGAGGGGAAATGCTTCCAGTGTTCCACCATTGAGTATGATGTTGGATATAGGTTTGCTATATATGGACTCCAGAATTCTGAGGAATTTTTCATCTATTACCATTTTTGTTAAGTGTTTTGATCATAAAGGGATGTTGTATTTTCTCAAAGGCTTTCTCTGCATCTATTGATATAACCATGTAGTTTTTGTTCTTGCATTTATTGATGTGGTCGATCATGTTGATTGATTTATTTATATTAAACCAACCTTGCATCACTGAGATAAGCCCCACTTGGTCATGATGAACAATCTTTTTAATATACTGCTGTATCCTGTTGGCTATAATTTTGTTCAATATTTTAGCATCTATGTTCATCAGAGATATCAATCTATAGTTTTTATTTATTTATTTATTTATTTATTTTGTATCCCTGTTTGCTTTTGCTATCAGAGTGATGTTGGCTTCATAGAAGCTAGAAGGGAGTATTCCTGTGTCTTTGATCTTTTGGAAGAGTTTAAAAGTAGAGGTATTAACTCTTTCTTGAAGATTTTGTAGAATTCATTTGTAAAACCATCTGGTCCAGGACTTTTATTCTTGGGAATGTTTTTGGTAATTGTTTCAATTTTGTTGGTAGTGACTTGTGTGTTCATATTTTCTAGTTTCTCTCTGTTTAATTTTGGAAGTTTAGAGGTATCAAGGAACTGTTCAATTTCTTCCAGGTTCTCTAACTAGGTGGCATATAGTTGTTTATTGAAGCCTTTCATGATATGTTGAATTTCTGTGGTGTCTGTTGTGTTATATTTTCTTTCATTTATAATCGTATTTATTAGAGTCTTCTCCCCTCTTTTGTTCTGTGAATCTGGCTAAGGGTTTGTCCATTTTAGTTACTCTTCCCAAGAACTAACAATTAGGCTTGTTGATCTTTTATATGTTTTTTTTTTTTAATTTTCAGTGTTATTTATTTCTGCCCTAACTTTAGTTATTTCTGTCCTGGCTGCTTTAGGGCTCCTTTGCTCTTTTTCTTCTTCTTTTTTTTCTTTTTTATTTAAGAAAGGATTAATTAACAAAACCATAGGGTAGGAGGGGTACAACTCCACACAGTTCCCACCACCCAATCTCCATATCCCACCCCCTCCCCTGATAGCTTTCCCATTCTCTATCCCTCTGGGAGCATGGACCCAGGGTCATTGTGGGTTGCAGAAGGTAGAAGGTCTGGCTTCTGTAATTGCTTCCCCGCTGAACATGGGCGTTGACTGGTCGGTCCATACTCCCAGTCTGCCTCTCTCTTTCCCTAGTAGGGTGTGTCTCTGGGGAAGCGGAGCTCCAGGACACATTGGTGGGGTCTTCAGTCTAGGGAAGCCTGGCCGGCATCCTGATGACATCTGGAACCTGGTGACTGAAAAGAGAGTTAACATACGAAGTCAAACAAATTGTTGAGCAATCATGGACCCAAAGCTTGGAATAGTGGAGAGGAAGTGTTAGGGGGGTACTCACTGCAAACTCTAGTGTACTTATGCTTTCAGGTATATATTTTGCAGTAGTTTACAGATACGTGTGAACATATGCTCTCACTCACAGAAACTGCTGTATATCTAGGTTTTGGGAGTTTGTTAGAAAGTGAACCACCTGAGATGGAATTAGAGTATACTATGAAATTAGAGTATACTATGAAATGGGAATTATGTTAAGTGAGCTAAGTCAGAAAGATAAAGATGAGTATGGGATGATCCCACTCATCAACAGAAGTTGAGTAAGAAGATCTGAAAGGGAAACTAAAAGCAGGATCTGACCAAATTGTAAGTAGGGCATCAAAGTAAAAACCCTGTGGTGAGGGGTAGACATGCAGCTTCCTGGGACAGTGGGGGGTGGAAAGGGTGGGAGGGATGGGGCACAGTCTTTTGGTGGTGGGAATGGTGTTTATGTATACTCCTAGTAAAATGTAGTCATATAAATCACTAGTTAATTAATACGAGAGGGGGAAAATTAATTGTATGTCTCGAAGTTTTTCAAAACACAAACTGAATCTTTTCAATATGTAGGCTGTGTAATTGATATGCAGACTCTCTCAAAAGCGTAGACCAAGTAGATCAGAAGCAACCAATAGCACAGCTATATAAGATACTGGGTACTATACAGCAAACCCTAACAAAAGGACTTTTCAAAGTTAACCCAATTACCAAATAATGTGATAACATTAACTATCTATTGTCTTTTTGAACCCTAAGACAGCAGGAACCTCACATCTCCACTATACAGCCTATATTTCCCCCAGTCCTGGAACCATTGGATAGGGCCCACTTTCCCATATGCCTCTCCCAATCCATATCAAATAATATTGCATCAGCCTATCACAACCTAACCAACACAACGATTGCCACCTCAACATGCTTCACTTCAGACTGTGTCCAGAGACTTCACGTGTGGAATGACAACCCTTCAGCTTCATTACTCGGGTGAGACCTTTCCTTTCATAGTATACTCTAATTCCATCCTGCTCTTTTTCTTCTAAGTCTTTAAGGTGTATAGTCAGGTTGTTTAGTTGAGCTTTTTCTTGTTTCCTAATGTGTGCTTGTATGCCTATGAACTTCCCTCTCAGAACTACCTTAGCTGTATCCCAACTATTTTGATTACTTATGTCTGCATTTTCATTGAACTCTTGATGCATTTTGATTTCTTCCTTTATTTACTCTTTGACCCAGTAGTTGTTAGGTAGTGTACTGTTGAGTTACCATATTTTTGGACTTTTACTAATTTTTTGTTTGTTGCTAAGTATTAATTTAATTCCACTGTGGTCTGAGAACATGATTCGGTTGATGTCAATGCTTTTGAATTTGTTGACACTGTTTTTGTGGCCTAACATATTGTCTGTCCTTGAGAATGACCCATGTGAACTTGTGTAGAATGTGTATTCTAGTTTCTTGGGGTGATTGACTCTGAAAATGTTCAATAGTTCTAATTTATTTATCTCCTCATTTAGCCCCCTTGTTTCTTCATTGATTTTTCTGCCTCAATGATCTGTCAGGTTGAGAGAGTGGGGTTTTGAAATCCCTTACTATTAGTGTGCTGCTGTTAATATATTGCTGTAGCTCTTTCAGTAGATGTTTGATGTATTTAGATGGCCTCTTATTGGGTTCATAGATATTAATAATCATTAAGTCCTTTTAATTGACAGATCCTCTGAACATTAAGTAATGTTCATCCCTACTTTTAAAAATTTAATTTATTTTAAGGTCTATCATGTCAAATATAAGAAAAGCTGTTTCTGCCCTTTTTTTGTGGTCTATTGGCTTGTATGATAGTTTTCCATCCTTTCACTATGAGTCTGTGTTTGTCTTGCTGAGTTAGGTGGGTTGTATTTTCTCATCCATCTTCCTACTCTGCGCCTTTTAATGGGTAAATTTAGGCCATTGACATTTATTGATGTTATAGACTTAAGCTATTTTAATGCCATTATCCTAAACTTTTAGAGTGCTTTGATATATGGCATGTTTATGATGATATGATTATTTATATAATAACTATCAGAACTTCTTGCAGGGCAGGCTTGGTGATAGTTGATTCCTTCAGCTGTTCCTTATCTGAGATGGTTTTTGTGCCTCCATCTAATCTGAATGATAGTCTTGCAGGATACAGTAGTCTTGGTTGAAAGCCTTTCTCATTGAGCGCTCGATAGATATCTTGCCATTCTCTTCTGGCCTTTAGTGTTTGTGTGGAGAAATCTGCTGATAATCTTATGGGTTTCCCTCTTTAAGTACCTCTTTATTTTTCTCTTTTAGCCTTCATGATCCTTTCTTTATCCTTATTCATTTTCATTCTAAACATGATGTGTCTTGGTTTCTTTAGGTCTGTGTTAATTCTGTTCAGAACTCTCTGAGCTTCTTGAACTCTATGTCTTTTATGCTGTCTAGACTAGGAAAGTTCTCAGCTATTATGTCCTGTAGAGTGCATTCTTCCCTTTCTTCTCTTTCTTCCTCTGGTAAGCCAATAATGTGAATATTATTTATTTTGTAGTCATACCATATGTCTCTCTTGTTGTTTTCAATGTCTCTTAATCTCTTTTTGAGATCCCTTCTTTCATTATTTTTCTCTCATTCATCCTTAATCTTGTTAGTCATGTTGTATTTCTCAGTTATTGTATTCTCACTCCCTCTCAGCTCTACTGTTTTTGTAACCTGTTCAGATATTATACAATCTTTATTATTGTATTATTGTAATTTGTTCAGCTAGTTGTGCTCTTACTCTGCTAAGGCAGCTTTCAGCTCTGTGGCCCTGTGTTTCTGAATAAATCCTGATTTGTGAAGGAATTATTCACCATTTTTCCTAATTTATTAGAACAATGTGAAAAGTCACCTACTATATAGCCGAACCCAGACCACCCTTGAGGGGCAACAGTAATAGAGACCTACATGTTTAATTTGGTGAGGCCTAGGTGATCTTCTCCTGCCTTCAGCAGTGTTTTTGTTGATGAAACTCAGACCAGAGGTGGTATGTCAACTGGCAAACTTTTGGACTGGTACCAGTTGCTATAGAGTATGTACTGGCTTTTAGTCCCACGAATCTCTCCTTGAGCCCCTCTCTGTCTATGATCCACATGTGTTTTCACTCACCCCTGTCTTGGGAGCACCTGAAGTGATCTGAGTCCTATCTTGTTGCATTCTCAAGTGATCTTTTTTGCTAACATGTGTGCTTATTTTTGAGATTTTTGATCGGTTCTCTTGGCCTGTATGTCTGCTTTTGATTCAGTGCTATATTGTTTTGATAACTTACTGTGTGGGATAGTTAGAAATTAGGTAGTGTGTTACCTCTATTTTTCTTCTGTTTTCTGTGAAGTACTTTAAAAATTTTCTTCAAATGTCAGATTTCTCTGCTGTATATCCTTTAAAACACTATTGATATTTTTTCGGTGAATCTGTAAATCGGTTTAGGTAAGATAATCCTTTTTAGCAATATTTTTTCTTCCAGTTGCTGAATATGAAATATGTCTCCAATTCTTTTCCTTTATTTATTTTTTATTTTATTAGTGATTTAATAATGATTCACAAGATTATGGTATAAGAGGAATACATTTCTATATAGTTCCCACCACTAGAGTTCCATATACCCTCTTCTCCATTGGAAAGTTTCCTATTCTTTATCCCTCTGGGAGTATGAAACAATGATCTTTATGGAGTGCAGAAGGTGGAAGGTCTGGCATCTGTAATTGCTTCTCTGCTAGACATGGGCTTTGGCAGGTCGATCCATGCTTCTAGCCTGTTTCTATCTCTGTTGAGTGGGGTAGGGCTCTGGGGAGGTGGGCTTCCAGAACACATTTGTGAGGTCGTCCACTCAGGGAATTCACATTGGAATTATGGTGGCACCTGCAACTTGGTGGCTGAAAAGCATTAAGATATAAAGCACAAAATTTGTTTAATAATCAGGAACCTAAAGGTAAAAGTATAGCAGTTGAAATTTGAGGTCTTCATGTGGAAGAAGCTAGGAAATCTATTTAAGGTATATTCCAAGGGTCCCATGACTTTACTAATTTTTGACTGAACCCAACAGGTAACATGCAGGAGCATTGTCTGGGAAGATGATGTCAGAGTTGAGAATAGGATTTGAAAACTGGATGAGGGCAGAGAGAAGCTCCCAAAATAGGAAAAGTATATAAATACCATTAACGTAACCCCTATCGATCTGACCTAGGGCCAATATCTCTTTATATTTAGCATAGGAGCCTGTGTAACCTTTGCATCCCTGTCAGTTTGAGCTTTTATTCCATGGTCATGGCTAGGAACATTCTAGGCTGTACTCATTACAGGACCAGTCTTCCTTGAGTGGCAGAGTATTTTGACCCAGCTTTCTTTCAGAGAGTGGGGCAATTTCTACCACTGTTATACATTGAGGGAAATGTCCTGTAGAGGCCCACAAGAGGGTTTATGATGTTGTTCCTGATGGAGATGATCAGTGATGATGGAGAGATGGATCTGTTAGAGGTCTAGGCCCATTTTATCTACAGTCATTCCTCGCCACTTCATGCTTCAACTTTTCGGCTTCACTTTATTACAGTTTTTTCAAATATATTCATTAAAAAGTTGATGGAGACAGTGAGAATGACACAGCGTGCACTCGGTTGTCTCAGTCAATTATATATCCCTGTATTACAATTAAAATTAAAATTATAGGGAGTTGGGTGGTAGCACAGCGGGTTAAGCGCAGGTGGTGCAAAGCGCAAGGACCGGCATAAGGATCCCGGTTTGAGCCCCTGGCTTTCCATCTTTAGGGGAGTCACTTCACAAGCAGTGAAGCAGGTCTGCAGGTGTCTATCTTTCTCTCTCACTCTCTGTCTTCCCCTCCTCTCTCCATTTCTTTCTGTCCTATCCAACAACGATGACAACAATAATAACTACAACAATAAAACAACAAGGGCAACAAAAGGGAATAAGTAAATAAATAAATATTTTTTAAAAAATCAAAATTATAGTAAGTATGGACTATAGGCTTATGTATTCGAGCATCCTCACAAATTCTTCAATGGCAAGTCAGCCACTTGACCACTCCTTGTGTGTGTTTGAAATTGAGTGTGGTGAAATCAAGCCAATCAGTGTGTGTTTCTCTCATATGCACTTCTGCATGGAGTATTCTACTCATCAGAAGCATCTTTGCCCTTTTCTGAGAACCTTTATCTGAGTCCCACAGTGTTTCCTAAACATGCTTCTTCTGATGGTGAAAGATACCACAGAAGGTGAAACTCTTGGATATGATCAAAGATGGCAAGAAAATCTTGTAGGTTACCTGCAATCACAACTTGAATAAATCTATTGTTTGCTCCATCTATAAGGAAGAAAAGAATAACTGTGCAATGGCTACTGTCTTTCAACAGGAACCAAAGCTACAGGGGTGTTATTTCATGTCTAGAGGACTCTAATAATGTTAAAAACCATATTTATAAGGTTGTAAGCAGGTTTTTTTATGCTCTTAACTATGAAAATATTCAACTTATAAGTAAAGAATTCTACTTTAAGTAAATTCACTTATCGGGGTAGAGTCTGGAACTGATTAACTGAAATAAATGAGATGTGACTGTACATAGGAATCCAAGGATTCCCTAACTAGGGCCCGGATGATTGGGTGACCTGGTATTGACCAAGAGGGTCATCATTAAAGTGTGCTGGTCTCTTTCCTTTATTCAGTTCTTGTAATCTTTACTTTATCTGACATGGTTGAACTTAAAGTGATTGAGGGAAGTGATACAGGGAGTAGGAGAAGAGGGTATCTAGGTCTAAGTAGAAACTATTTGATTAAGTACCTTATGGTGTCTTTTTCTTTCTTTCTTTTTTTTTTTTTTTTTTTTAGCTCTTTCTACTTGTTTGTTACATTCATTGAGTCATTGTAGACTATTGTGCACTTTTACTTTAAGGTATATATTTCCTCCCAACTTATGGATACATGTGCACAAGTGCTGTATCTCATGGGTCCTGGTCTATATCTAGGTTCTATAACTTTGTTAGGAAGTGCATCACCCAAAATGGAACTAAGGATTCCTATGAGCTAGGACAGGTGTCACCAAAGTATTAGAGCTGGTGGGTTGACATCACAGGCCTGGCATCGCTGATACGGTTTGAAGTGAATTATGTTGAGGTGGCACTGGTTGCATTGATTTGATTGAAATCAGCAGATGCAGTATCAAATGGCATGAATCAAGAGAAATATGATGGAAAATGAGCATAGCCCCAGGGGTTCCAGGACTGGGAGAAATACAGGTTTATAGAGAATGAGGAAGGTTTTTTGCTGTCTTAGATTTTAAGAAATAAATAAATAATTATTGTTATAACCAAGTTATTTGGGAACTTGATTTACTTTGAAAACCCCATGGTTAAGATATACTGTATTATAGGAGACTTTACTATGATTTGTGTCATTTAATGCTATTTACAAATAACTATATCTTAGATGCTGGCAAGACTGATTATTTCTTTTCTCCTTGGTCTAAGATTATAGGTCATTGAATATTTAAAAAAAAAGTTATTAGTAAAAATGCATTAACAATTTAAGCCCAATGTTAAAATTCAATCAGTTTACTGATTTGAAACCTTAAGTCTTAAATTGAAGGAATATACATCCAGAATTGAAGTCTATGCATTAAAAAGCTCAAGTTATTCAATCTATTTCCCCCCTCTTATATTGATTAAATAATGATTTATAAGACTATAGGTTAATAGGTGTGTATATTCCCTCCACCAAAGGTCTGTGTCCCTGCTCCCATCCCCCTACAGTGGAGCTGAAAAATCTACCCACCCCAAGTTTTTTACTTTGGTGCAATACTCCAAATGATCAAAATTTCCTTTGTTTCCTTTTCTATTCTTCTTTCTCAACTTCTACTTATGACTGGGATCATCCCATACTCATCTCTCTTTTTCTGGTTTTCTCCAGTTCTTTATACTTTCTTTTTCTTTTTTTTTTTTCATAATATCTTAGTTTTCAGTGTATAGATATTTTACTTTCTTAAACATTAACATATAACATAGTTCTTTATTCCAGTGAAATTGTTTCACTTTCTTTCTCCTGATATTTTCTTTTCCTTGGTGTTTAAGAAATTTATAGCAAATGAATTGTCACATTGACTTGAAAGCATTATATTATACAAGTGAAATACTAGAAAACTGAAGTTAATAGATGTTAATTTACATTTAGCTTTTTCTATTAAAATACAGGCCTAGTGGTGAAAATTATAGTTTCACAAATTAGTTTATGGTATTTCATCTGGAATTTCTCTTAAAATAGATATGGTTTCTAGTGATTCTCCCATATTATAACTTTCATATTTGCCTCCAAGTTAGGAATTTTTGTGTCATTATTGGGTGATTGCTATATGTGCAGTTATGAGAGATAAAGACCTGAAGAAAATTTAATGAAATTATTGTTAATTTTAGTCAGTGCTTCTACACTTTAAGCCCAGTGTAGAAGATAGTTTCTATCTACTTGTTTCCTAGTGTCAATTTTTTGTAAAATTCCTCCAAGAAACTGTGATGTTATTTGTTCCTATCATGATTGGCTTGACTTTTTTATCCCATAATTTCTGTTATTCTTTTTACCTATTTGCTTAGGATCACATGTAGTACTTCGTTTCTTAGTATTCTTGGTTGTAAGCTATATGTTTCCTTCTAAAAACTGAGGGAAAAAATCCCACCTATGACCTTTTCAATCTATTTAAAATATATTCACTCAGCTTTGATGTTTTATGATTTATTCAACACTACTCGTAACTGATATTAATTCAATTCACCAAAGCCTTGCTCTTAGATTTGCTTAATTCGTTTGAATTCATGATTTTTATCAACTAGAGGAGTTGGCTGTGTCTATAGTACTTGATCTGTATGGAATCACATCAAACCTTTTGGAGAATTAAATTTCTAGAAGTTGTATTTGGGTATGTGTCTGTCATACCCACAAGTCAATATTTCACTGCAACACAAATTACAAATTACAGTGTGAATTTGGAGAAGATATTATGTCAGTTTTTCACCTCAGTTTTCATATTTACTGTGTAATTATTTTGAAATGTATTGATATAGTATGTACTGGACAGCAATTCACACACCTTTACTGGATGTTTCAATAGGAAAACAAAGGAAGACTTTGAGTAAATTAAGTGGGACAGTTATATCAGAATAGGATCCTGCCTATCCATTCCAGATTCAGCCTCACTAATACCTTCTCTTTAATTCTTTACTGTTCTATCTTTTGAATTAATATACACCTAAATTTCAGTTAACTATAGTTAATGACAGTGTGAACTATAACAGCTTGCCTAAGTAGATGCAGCAATTTAAATTGGGAGAAGGTGAAGTTTGTGCTTCAGCAAAAACAGTGTATCTCACAAAACTCTGTATCTAGCACAGGAATTTATTATGTTCCTAGGAGCCTATGTCTTAGTAATCTTTGCTTGAGCTTGATAACTAACATAGGAGTGGACTAGATATATTTTCTGGGAAGATGGTGTCAGAGTTGAGAATACAACTGGAAAGCAGGATTAGAGCAGAGAGTTGCTTGCAAACTTGAAGAAAATATATAAATGCAATTAACTGTTTACCACACTGGTCTAACCCAAGGATCATATTTATTCATATTTAGCACCGGAGCCTGTGCAACCTCTGTCAGACTGAGCTCACGGCCCACAGCTGTGAACATTCTAGACTGCATTCACTTCAGAATCAGTCTTCCTTGAGTGGCAGCATAGGATGACCCAGATTCCCTTCATTGCTAGTTCATGGTGAGGGTATGGTCCTAAATCACCTATTTTTTAAAAATAGTTTACTTATTTTATTTTCATTTATTTTAATGTGAGAGGTAGAGAAAGAAACATAAAAGAAATCAGTGCACTGCTTCACAGACTCAAGTCCAACAGCAACTAAAACAAAAACAAAAATAAAAATAAAAATAAATCAATGGGCGCACGTGACATGAAGTACACAGACTGGCATCAGGATCCCAGTTTGAACCTTTGGTTCCTCACCTGCAGGGGGTTTGCTTCACAGGTGGTAAAGCAGGTCTGCTGGTGTCTATCATTCTCCCCCCTTTCTCTCTTCCCCTCCTTCCTCGATTTCTCTCTGTCCTATCCAACAACAATGACAGCAATAACAATGACAATAATAACAACAACGATGATAAAACAGCAAGGGCAACAAAAGGGAGAAAAATAAAGAACTAAATCAATAGGATTACATCTAACTGAAAAGCTTCTGCATAACAAAGGGAACCATCATCCAAGCAGAAAGACACCTTGTAGAGTGGGAGAATATTGTAATTAAAAAATAAAAAACTTTCATTAGGCTTTAAATAGTTGGAAAGTTTATTTCATTGCAGTTACTTAGGTACAGCAACATAGGGGCCAATATTGGCTAGTCATTACGACCTCAAAAGGAGCGTCTTTTAAGCTAAATTTACCAGAGCTTGGCTACATGTGTTTGGTTACCAGGAGAGACAAAATGACTGTCTGTGAAGAAGGAGAACACACAGGAACAGCTAGCTTCAGCTGAGCTTGCAGAAAGGACATTTCTGGAATAGATAAACTTAAATAAGTTCTGATACATCTGTAATCCTTTGTGGGTTTGGGTAAGTTTAAAGTATACTTGTAGGTTGATGTCAGCTGTATGCTAATTACAATTATGTCCGTGTCCCAACAGGAGAAGATCTTTATCCAGCATATTTAAAATAATGGACTAAAAACCAAAATACATAAAGAACTTAATAAACATAGCACTGATAAAACAAACTACCCTATTAAAAAAATGAGGCAAGGACATGGATGGAAACTTCACTGGAGACCCAGAGTGCCCAAAGACACATGAGAAACTGCTCAAAGCCACTAATTACCAGAGAAATGCAAGCAAAGACAACAATGAGATACCACTCTATACTTCTTGAGAATGTCATACATTAGAAAGGCCCGTCACAACAAATGTAGGAGAGGATATGGGGCAAAAGGGACACTTCTGACACTTCGGCACTGCTGGTGGGAGTGTAAATTGGTGGTTTTCTATAACCATTATGGAAAAGTACCTGAAGATTCCTCAGAACACTAGAAATGGTCCCATCCTATGACCCAGAAATTTTTCCCCTGGGCATTTTCCCAATGGAAATAAACACACCTATTAGAAGCAACACAATTTATAATAACCAAAACTTGAAAGGAACCCAGATATCCAACAACAGATGAGTGGCTAAAATAATTGCAGTAATGCACAAGGGAATACTACTCAGTTGTTAAAAATGATGAAGTCATCTCTTTTGCATCATCTTGGATGAAACTTGAAAACATCATGGTAAGTGACATAAGCCAAAGAGAGAAGGACAATTACTAAATGATCTCACTTATAGTTGGGACTTAATAAATAGGAACAGGGAGGGAGAACACAGATGGAAAGGTGGGATGGGCGTAGTTATTGCATCAGATCAAAGGACTCTGGGAAAGGAAGGATAGAGTGGGGAGAAGGAAGGCTAGAGAAAGGATGAAGAAAACCTTGGGGACCTGGTGCATGATGATGTAAGAAAGCCTAGGTTGTTGGTGAGAGTGTTCTGAAGAGAACTTTCACAGGGAGATAAGAAATTATACCTATGTGTTAAAAACTGCACTATAAACAATTAACTTCCCCAATAAAAAATTAGTTATTTACTTTAATGAGAGAGATACAGAGGAAAAAGAGAGACCATAGCATTGGTCTCTGGCTTGTGGTGGTGCAGGTTACTGAACCTTTACCACAGAGCTTCCAGCATGCAAGTTCTTTGCATAACTGTTATTCTGCCCTCCTGAAACAATTTACAGTTTTGGTCAAATATAGAAATCTTTGATCCATTTTGTGTTAACTTTGATATGTGGTATTAAGTGGTACTCTGGCTTCATTTTTCTACATCTGGCCGTCAAGTTTTCCTAGCACCATTCATTGCAGAGACTTTCTTTTCCCCATTGAATGGTTTTGGGTCCTTTGTTATTTATATATTCGATGTGTAGATTTATTTCTGTGTCTTTCTTCTGTTCCATTGATTGGAGTATCGGCTTCAATTACTGTTGTGTAGTACCGTTGGACATTGGGAAGCATGATACCTCCATTTTTTTCCTCTCTCAGATTTACTTTTAACTATTTGTGATCTTTTGTAGTTTCACACCAATTCTGGGGTTGTTAGAGGTTTTATTGAAGATCCTCTACATTCCAGGGCATTGTCACATCTTAGATGTCAAAGCCATAATTAGCCTGAAAGATATTTTGTGAGAATTATCTTCCTCAAGACATTTTACTTATACTATTGGAAAATTATCATAATATCCTCCTTTTAGTGAGAATAATTTTATCGCCTTTGTTATGAAAGTTTAGTTGTTAAACATATGATGACATATACAAATTGTATCATGAGCCTTAATTATTTATTTGTATTTTATTAGTGATTTATTAGTGATTTATAAGCTTATTAAAAGATAACAGGGGTATAATTCCACTCCATTCCCACCACCAAAGTTTTGTACTCTCACACCACTCCCCAATAATAACCACCAAAGTTTTCCCAAGGTATTAGATATGAGTTGACTCTTTTTTTTGTTTTTTGTCACATATATGTGTTTAATTTCTCTGTATTCCACATATGAGTGAAATCATCTGGTAGTTGTCTTTTACTTCTTTACTTACTTCACTAAGCATAATTACCTCTAGTTCCATCCATTTTGTCTCAAACGACACAATATTGTCCTTTTAAAATTTCTAAGTAGTGCCATGGCTTTTCAGTCATGGTGGCATTTTGCAGTACATGACTGCACCTGCAATTACAACAACCATGGGAATAACAATGAATATAATAGTCAAGAATTCTGCTCTTGGGGCTGGGTGGTGGCTCACCTGACTGAGTGCACGTGTTACTGTGCAAAGGTCTAAGGTTTGAGCCCCTGCTCAACATGCAGGGGGAAACTACATGAACAGTAATCAGGTCTGCAGATGTCTTTCTTCCTCCCTACCTCTCTATCTCCCCCTTCTTTCTCAGTTTTTCCCTTCTTAACCAATCAAAGTAGAAAGAAAAAAAAAAGGAAAAATGGCCACTGGGATTGGCAGATTCATAGTGCTAGAGAGAGAGAGAGAGAGAGAGAGAAAGATAATTTTGCTCCCATAGGGTTTACCATTTGCTAGAGATGTAATTTATGCCACTACAATGCACTTCTAGGCCTCATACTATGTATTTCTAAAATCGTCTTTACTTTTTTTTTTCCCTGACTTTATTTAAACTTAGTCAATGGGAGCTTCCCTTCCTTAACTTTGGCATAAAAACTCAGGGGGTATTATAACCTTTCTTGTCACTCTGAAGTAATATAAAACTTTAATAATTGGAAAATAAGAGCACAATCTCAGTGTTGCTGACTAATTTTCCCTTTCCTTGGACAAAAGCCTTCAGTTTAAGAAAAAGTGTGGTTGACTTCCTAATACCCTCTCCCAAATCCATGTTTTATATATTATCCATCTTATCTCAGAATGTCGCCTTATTTGGAAATAGGGTAATTGCAGATATAATTAGATGAGGTCATTCAGGGGTATATTATGATCTATGTCTTTATCTGAAAAATGTAAACACAAATATGTACATTGGTAGGACATGATTAAAGAGAAAGGCAGAGGTTGGAGTTACACTTCTACAAGCCAATGCCTGCCAAATATTGCTGACAAACTGCTAGATATTAGGAAAGAGAGAACAAACATAATATTTTTTTCCATACTCCTCAGAAGTTACTAACACCTTAGCCTCAAATTTCCAGTCTCCAAAGCCAGGAGACCGTATATATCTCTGGTTTAAGCCACTGGTTCGTGATCTTTGTTATGGCAGCATTAGTAACAAGCCACGTGACTGAGAACACAATGAGTTAATGCTGAGAAGGAACACAGGAGACCATCACAGTTTACAAAGGAATATCAAGAAACATGCAGGGGTTAAATCCAGGGTTATACAGCAGAGTGGGTATAGCAGGAGCAGAACCTACTTCTTCTAATCCCCAATTACATGCAGTTTCTACCTGTCCTGCTGCAGCCTCTTCCAGAACCCTTGTGAGCAGTGAATGCACATTTGTTGATGTGACAACATCAAAACAGTCTTGCTTTGAAAAATATAAAGTGAAGGGAGGGGGCGGCAGGGGGAAGGCAGTTTCTGGTAAATGGAAATAATTCTCAGTGGGCTGAATTCTTCCCCAGTTAGCGCTAAGGAATTTTCCTCATGTAGTGAGAATGAAAACATATTGAAACAAATAACCCGAGTTTTCCGTTACAGTTCCAGAAGATGAGGATTTGGCTCATTATTAATATTCTCTGCTTGATTACTTCCTTTTGTTGTGCTGGAGATGAAAGTGCCCTGTGGTCCTACTCATGCAGCTGTTCATTAATCTCAGAGGAGGTTGGAGGAGGATCTCGGCCTGCATAACCCAGCAGGGGGGACGTGAGGGGGCAGCGGTGGGAAGCCCAGGAACATGCCAGCAGAAGCATGAGGCAGACGTTTCCTTTTCCTGCCCTCTTTGTTTCCTTTGTTCTACAGATACTTCCTGCCTTTAGGAAGGAAACCCATTTTTCATTTTGCTATATGCACAGTCACAGTGAAGTCTCAACACACTACTTGAGAGAAGTATTTTTATCTCCAGTTTCCTGATTAGACCCTTGGGGCTGTGAGATTAAGTTACTTACATTATGATACATCATAAAGTTAATATAAAATGTGCCCTGCTGTCTGGGTTCAAATGCTAGATTCAGGCTTTACAGACTGTAGGGCCCTGGGTAGTTGTTTCTACCTTTCTGTGCTTGAGCTTCTCCATTTGTAAAGTGGGAGATAACAGTACTAATAGTTCCCGTCCCCTCAAGTTGTTGAGAGAATTAAGCAGATATGTAGTGTTCGGACCATTATTTGACATATGAGATGGTGTAGAAGGAACAGGAATCCAAGTCTGTTTGATTCCATGAGCAGCATTCCCTACCTTGTACGCAAGTTACTTTTCCTCTCAGTGGACAGTTATCTTCATGACACTTTACTGTTCTTCAGACCTTTCTTCTCCTTTCCCTCCCATTACATCTCACCTCTTCTTAAATTCAGTCCCTCAGGAACTAGTAGACATTTGTGTGAGTTATGAGAAATCTCTGCAGCCTGAGTTGTTTATGGCTGCCCTTGGCTTGGTGCTGTGCTTTTAGATGTGGCGGCAGTTTGAGTTATACAGACATGGAATAAACAGTCATTGGTAGAGGTGTGCAATCTGGGCCATGGTTGTCTCTCCTTTTCTATGCAAAGGGAAGACCCATGTGAGAAGTGCAGCCATCACTCTGGGCTCTGGAAGACAAACTTTGTGCCACCTTTGTGCTTTTCTTACCTCTTAAATCTAACTTTTAAAAGAGTAAATTAGGGAGTTGGGAGGTAGCGCAGTGGGCTTAGTGCACGTGGCGTGAAGCGTAAAGACTTGCGTAAGGATACTGGTTCTAGTCCCTGGCTCTCCACCTGCAGGGAAGTTGCTTCACAGGCGGTGAAGCAAGTCTGCAGGTGTCTGTCTTTCTCTCCTCCTCTCTGTCTTCCCCTCCTCTCTGCATTTCTCTCTGTCCTATCCAACAATGACAATGTCAATAATAATAATAACTATAACAATAAAACAAGGGCCACAAAAGGGAATAAAATAAATTTTAAAAAATTTAAAAAAAGTCAATTAGAGATCAAGAAAAGCAGAGATTTATTCCAGCATATGTGATGTGGGGAATAAACTTTCGACTTCATGCTTGAATGACCTGTGTGAAAGTGAAGAAGGCCTTTCATCAGATCTCACCTTTTACTAGAAACCCTCTTTACTTGCAGGTAGATCTCAAACTAGGAGTAGGAAGTGAGACAGCACACCATTTGAATAAAGGTTAACCCCTCCAGAATCTTGCAGAAACTGACTTGCAATTTTCACACTCCTGCTATTTTAATACTTCAGTGTCTTTATTCATGAGTTAACGTACTTTAGGGATGATTTTCTCCAGTAAAGCTGTTGTTGTTGTTTTTACCAAAGCACTGCTCAGCTCTGGCTTATGGTGGTACAGAATTTGAACCTGGGACTTTGAAGCCTCAGGAATGAGAATCTCTGCATAACCATTATGCTATCTACCCCCACTCAAAGCTGGTTATTTAAAAAAATATTAAAATTTAATATTGTTTTCAGAACTTGAAGGCATTATGTTGAGTGAGATAAGCCAAAAAAGAGAAAGACCAATACAGTATGATCTCACTTATAGATGGATCTTAATTGTAAAGGACACTGAGGGAGGATGTAAGGTGAAACTTGTACTGGGTGTGGCATATTGCACCAAAGCAAAGGATTCTGAACAACGAGGGGAGGGGCAAATTGAAGGAACAATGGGGAGGGAATGTCCTGGTATTTATCCTAGACACCAATTGGGTGAGATGAGGTTATATTATATATTAAATAATGTGCTGTTGGGAGTCAGGTGGTAGCGCATGTGGCACAAAGTGCAAGGACTGGCATAAGGATCCAGGTTTGAGCCATTCCCCATCTGCAGGGGAGTTGCTTCACAAGTGGTGAAGCAGGTCTGCAGGTGTCTATCTTTCTCTCCCCCTCTCTGTCTTCCCCTCCTCTGTCCATTTCTCTCTGTCCTATCCAATAATGATGACATCAATAATAATAGCTACAACAACAATAACAAAAGGTCAACAAAAAGGAAATAAATAAATATTAAAAAATACTCTGCTGTAAACCATTATCCCCCAATAAAATTTAAAAAGAAATATTAAAATTTAATCTCAGATTGTCAAAGTAGTTTACTTGAAAGGATACCTGATTTGCCATGTGTTCTATTCTCTTTAAAGACATTTGGTGGGACTTTGATGGGTATTGCATTAAATTTGTATATGGCTCTGGGTAGAATATTCATTTTGATGATATTAATTCTTCCAATCCATGAGCATGGGATATCTTTCCATTTCTTGGTATCATTTACTATTTCTTTGAAGAGTGAGTCAGAGTTTTCAGTATACAGGTCTTTCACTTCTTTGGTCAGATTTATTTCTACATATTTTGTTGATTGTGTTGTGATAGTGAAAGGGAATGATTTCTGGATATCCTCTTCTTTGGAATTACTGTTTGCATAAAGAAATGCCACAGATTTTTTTGTACATTGATTTTGTAGCCTGACACCTTTCTATATAGCCTAATGATTTCCAGAAGCTTTCTGCTGGAATCTTTAGGGTTTTTTTTACGTATACTATCATATCATCTGCCAATGGTGAGAGTTTGACTTCTTCCCTTCCAATCTGTATTCCTTTAATTCCTTTCTCTTGCCTGATTGCTATGGCGAGCACTTCTAGTACTGTATTGAAGAGTAATGGTGATAATGGATTGCCCTGTCTGGTCCCAGATCTGAGGGGGAATGCTTTCAGCTTCTATTTGTTGAATATGATTTTGGCTATAGGTTTGCTATATATGGACTCCACTATCTTGAGGAATTTTCCATCTATTCCCATTTTTTGTAGTGTCTTGAGCATGAATGGGTGTTGGATTTTGTCAAAGACTTTCTCTACATCTATTGAGATAATCATGTGGTTTTTGGTTTTGCTGTTATTTATGTGGTTAATCACATTGATTGACTTATGTATATTGAACCAGCCTTGCATTCTTTGGTTGTGATGTACAATCTTTTTGATATACTGTTGTATCCGGTTGGCTAGGATCTTGTTCAATATTTTAGCATCTATGTTCATCAGAGATATTGGTCTGTAGTTTTCCATTTTTGTTGTGTCCCTATCTGATTTTGGTATTAGGGTGATGTTGGCTTCATAGAGGGTGGGAGTATTCCTGTTTCCTTGATATTTTGGAAGGGCTTTAAAAGTATAGGTATAACTGTTTCCTGAAGGTTTTGTAGAATTCCTTTGTAAAGTTCTCTGGTCCTGGATTTTTGTTGTTGGAAAGATTCTTAATAACTGTTTTGATTTCTTTGTCTGTGATTGGTCCATTTAGGTCTGATTTGCCATGTGTAACCTAGGTTTGAGTCCAGTCTTCACTACACAGAGGGAAACTTCATTGCTTTGGTGACTTCTCTCTCTTTCTTTCTCTTTCTCTGCCATTGTCTGCCTGAAAAAGTTGGGCTGTAGTGGTAAGGCCCAATGACAACAAAAAATCCTTTTGATCTATCCCTAATGACTAGGTACTATGACTATAGACATAGTAGTCTATAATGAACAATTTCTTGTTCAAAATAGTGTTCCTCCCTAAACTTCACTAGTCTAGAAATTTTTTTTAACTATTTTGAAATTTTTTTTAATTATCTTTATTTATTGGATAGAGACAGCCAGAAATTTTGGGGGGAGGGGGATATAGAGAGGGAGAGAGACAGAGAAACACCTGCAGCTCTGCTTCACCACACATGAAGATTTCCCCCCACAGGTGGGGACTGGGGGTTCGAACCCTTTTGCGTTGTAACGTGTGTGCTCAACCAAGTGCACCACCACCTGGCCCTGAGAAATTTTTTTAAATAATTGTATTGAAGGAAATGTTGATTTACAAAATAAAGACATTATTTTTTCTTACATCAGTCTCTTGGTGCTGCGAAGAGAGTGAACTGAAAAGAAAAGCTGATAGGCATTGGTAATGGTCTAAGACTATCTCCTGGCACTAAACCTTGAGCTTTGAAGGGGAGTGGGCTAAAGGGCTATACATCTTTTAAGGGAACTGTGTGTGTGTTGTGTGTATATGCACATGTGCTCCTACACGCATGCGTGCATTTTATTACTGTTGACAGATGGGTCTTCGCTACAAAACTTGGAAGAAATATAGGCAGTAAATCAGTTTTCTTATTTCATGACAGACTTTATCGTGAAGGATGATTCTAAATGTAAACACAGTGGGTAAAATGCCACTTAGAGGGAATTTAATAAACATACTAATTTAGACCTCAGCAAGAGAGCACCTAAATATCAAACGTAATGATATACCGCAAATCAAATATTCAGGATATCTATTTTAATCTAAGAGGAAATAGAACTCTTTATTCTAATCTTGCTGTAAAGCCTTTGGCTTCCTAAAGTATGTGATCTTGTTAAATTAAAGGATTAGCGTGAATGCATCCTTACTTTGGTATGTTCTTACAACTAAATAAATAACATGCTTGTTATGACTGCAAACAAAATGAATTAAGTGAAACAAGACAGCATGGACTTGCTGATGTCTTTGTTTTTGACAGTCTCTAATCCTGGAAACAGGAAGATATTGAGATGAAAAAAATTGCCTATGTGAGCTCCCAAGTGGTTACGTGTTTGCCCAGATTCGTGCTAAGAAGTTCAGAAACTGAAGCATCTGGAGACCTTGAATATGTATAAAGGAAATCTCTCCCTCCCATTGTCCTTTCTGTTTCCTGCATATCTGAAACCCCTTCACTGTTTTACATTTGGACCCTCAAACAGAGAAATGGCAGTGGGAATGGAGAATAAAAGAGTCTGCGCTAGACACTTCTGAAGAATTGTTTCTCTTGAACAGTTTAGTCTCTTATCAACTGTCACCGATGCTTCCAAAAAAGGGGTGTGTGGGGGGTAAGACATGGTTCTTTTAATGAAACCCCATTCCCAACAATATTTAACCTGGGGGGATTGGGGGTGGTGGTGGCAGAGATGTGTTGCTTTTCTTCATGGAATGCTGTTCTGAACCAAATATGCTAGCAGTTAAACAGCCCACGAATGCACCACAAATATTTGTTTATTGGGAATCAAAATGTGGAGTGGGCTACAAAACTGGAGACTGGGTTATTAAGACCAGACTGAAGAGTGCTGTGGTGCTACTTGGGTAAATACTGCTAGTGGGACAATATTGAAAAGATTGGGAAGTCATCAACCAGCCCTTCAGAACAGAAACACATGATTTAACCACAAGCTGTACTTTATGAAATCTTAAACTGTAACACGAAGAGTAACCTAATTTATTCCATGTGGGTTACATGTTTGATGTCAACAGACCTTTCTTTTTAAATCGTTTGGAGGGAGAGGGAGTGCAGCAGGGCCTTTTGTCTTTAATAAAATCTGGACTGTTTCCTGCTAAGTCACTTATCTGGAGGGATTAATTATTTTTACATTATGATGTCTATTTCATGGATTCCATGGGTTTTCCTATACCATTTGGGGTGCATATCCTTTTTACCAGGGGCAATTAACCGTGGGTCTTAAAACATTAATCTTCTACAGGTATAATGGATGTGGAAATGGATGTTCTTCCTGAGGGGTTTTGTAAGAGACAGAAGGAAGATAATAGCGGTTGTCATAAGTCATGTACATGATACTTGCTTCATGAAGAAGCTTCTTGTGGACTTAACATGATAGACGTTATAGAAAAGTTCCCCCCTAAAAATCTTTAAAATAAATAAATAAAACAACTGAGAAATGACTTGAAGCCTGGCACTTCCCCATAGATTCAGTCCTCAAAATGCTGTTTCACCAAAATGAGATAAAAAAAACAACATTATATTTTTAATACCTATCAGAAGGACAACTAGATAAATTTCTACTTTAAAAAATATTGTATGAGCTAGGGGGTGGCACACTTGGTTAAGTGCACATAGCACTATGCACAACGACCAGCATAAAAACCAAGCTTCAAGCCCCTGGTTCCCCACCTGCAAAGGGAATGCTTCACAAATGGCTAAGCAGATCTTCAGGTGTCTTTCTCTCTCCCTCTCAATTTCCCCTTCCTCTCTCAGTTTCTCTTTGTTATCGAATAAAATGGAGGGAAAAAAAGGCTGCTAGGAGCGGTGGATTTGTATAACTCGCACTGAGCCCCAGCAACTGGAGGGAAACATAAACAAAGAAACAAAAAATAAATAAATATTATAACCATTAGCTGAAAATACGAGATGGACAATTTTTGCAAGTACATCTATTTGAAGGCTAAATGTGATCAAAATTTCTGAAATGATAGTCAAAGTCCAGACTGAAATAGTTAAAAGTGATACAGTGTCTGAGCTTTTAAATAGCCCTGGTAATGACTAAGTGGATGAAAGCAAGGCTGGTATTGCTAGATTAAGGGAGGGGGGCTTGGTAGAGTCAATTTAGACCCACGTTCCATCCCTACTTTGCTCAATTCTTTATAGTTTCCCTAATAAACAGAATGGTCCATCCAGTGTATAGCAGCATCACCTGAACCCCTGTTAGAAACACAGATTCAAGTGCCCTTCCTCAGGCCCACTACATGAGAATATACATTTTAACAATAACCCTGGTCTGGTTCATAAGCACATTTATAAGCACCACTCTAGAGAACTTTTGGACGTGACTATAGGAAAACTTAAGTAGCTGAACTAATCCTTTGAAAAAAGAGCCGATAGTGGGAAATCTTCTTTTGATGGGTGTAATCCTGACACATCAGAACTGATAAATTAGAGATGTGTGTGTGTGTGTGTGTGTGTGTGTGTGTGTGTGTGTGTGGAATTCTTAGTATGTAGGATGATTTCAGATACCAACAATGATTAAGAAGAGACAATTTCCATCCAACTGGAAGAACAACAACAACAACAAAAACCCTCTTGAGAGTACATTAAGAAATGAATCAGAAAGGCTAGGGAGAAAGCATAGTGGTTATGCAAAAAGACTTTCATACCTAAGGTTCTACAATTCTAGTTTCAATCTCCAGCACCACAAGCTAGAGCTGAATAGTGCTTTTTGGTCTTGCCTTGGCTCTCTCTCTCTTGCTCATTAAAAAATCAATAAAATATTTGTAAAAGAAAGGAAACAGACTGGAAACATTCTTGCCTCAACAACTTAATATTTTAATTAATTTTTAAAAGTGAAATATTGGTACAATGATATTTATTACAGCTACATCTTTCCTTGTTTTGGAAAGCTGCTTATTGACCCTCAAACAGCAAGGAACCCTTATGGTCTTTTTTTGTTATCAAAGTTTTACTGAATTGTCATTGGTTTATACCATATCTGTCTGAGAGTATAGCTTCATCTGTTTGTGGGCATGAGCCTCACTGTGCCTACCACCAACATTAGTGTCATTCCCATGGTCATACTGAATCCCTTCTATTCTTTGCTTCCATTTCTCTCTCTGCTCTGATAGTCATTATATTTTCTATAGTCTGAATATTGTTTTGATTAAGAACTTTTAGTGTTTGAGTGTATTTGTCTAATGCCTTTTACTTTTTGACTTATTTTACTTAACAAGTCACCTTTTTATATTTTTTATTATCTTTATTTATTTATTGGATAGAGACAGCCAGAAGTTGATTGGAAGCAGAAGATCGAGAGAGAGAGAGAGAGAGACCTGCAGCACTGCTTCACCACTCCTAAAGCTTCCTTTCCTGCAGGGGGGATGGGGGGCTTGAACCAGGGTCCTTGTGTATTGTAACAATGTGTGCTCAATGACGTGTGACACCACCCAGCCCCCTTAGCACAATTACTTCAAGTTACATCCACATTGTCACAAAAGGCAAGATTTCATCTTTTTAAATAGCTGAGTGGTATATATATATATTGTTCTGTATTTCCAGAGCCATGGCCTCATGTATGTATAATTTCACAACTTGCCACTCCTGAACTTTTTTTTTTTCCATTCAGATTGAGACAGAGTAGAAGCAAGAAACACTGTAGCATCAGAGCTTCTTCTGGTGCTATAGCAACTCTCTTGTGGTGCTCAGGTTCAAACCTGAGCCCCATGTTCCCTACCAGGTGAGCTGTCTTTGCAGCCCCTACCACAGCTTCTTTATATGATCATAAGTCAGTGAGTATTTAGGTTGTTTCCATGTTTTAACTGTTATGAACTATTGTGAATAATGCTCCTGTGAACATAGGGCTGTACATATCTTTTTTTTTCATTATTGTTGTAATACTGTAGTAGTATTGGGCCATATGGCATTTATACGTTTTAAGGAGTAGCTACATGATTTTTTTTTCATAGAGACTGTATCAATTTACACTCACATCAATCTGATAGTTCTTTTTTCTCTCCCAACCTCCCTAACATGCTGTTTCCAATTTTTCATACTGGTCATTCTCAGGTGTGAGGTGATATCACATTGTGGCTTTTATTTGTGCTTTTTCATATGCCATACTGACAATCTGTATTTATTCTTTGGAGAATTATCTATTTAAATTTGCTGTCATCTTTTAATTGGGTTGATGCTGTTGCTGAGTTATATGTTTTCCTTATATATTTTGTGGATATTAATCTCTTGTTGGATTTAAGATGTGTAAATGTCTGTTTCCAATGACAGGGTTGCCTTTTAAATTTTTGTGGCAGTTCCTTTCATTATATAAAAGTGATTTAGTTTGACGTAGTACTATTTATTTATTTTTGCTTTTGTTTCCTTTGGTATTGACACTGAGGCCTAAGAACCAAAACACTGGAACTTCCTTCTCTGTGTAAATGTAAGCAAATTAGTTAATATTGTTAGGACTTGGTAATCCTAAATATCAAATGAGATAGGCTAAGATAAAAGGTCCTTTAACATTCCTCCTACACTAGTTCTTGAGTATAGATTGTGTTTTTGAGGTTTGTTATCTTTCAAAAACAAGTCTGGATTCTCAGAATAGGCTGCTATTTATTTCATTGTATGAGTACAAAAGCTTTGCCAGATTCCTACACTTCTGTGTTTGGGGCTCCTTCTTTGTGGCTCACATGATAATGTAATAGGTGTCTATTACTTTATTTTCTACATTTTATTTACTTATTTTAATAAGAGGAAAAAGTTCAAGAGAGAGAGAAAAGTTGGTTGGGGGTTGGGGGAGATGTGACCAGCTCAGGTTTATGGTGATGCTGAGGATTAAATCTGGGACCTCAGAGCTTCAGGCATGAAAATTAAAAAAAAATTTATTTTAATATATTTATAAAAAGGAAACACTGACAAAACTATTGGATAAGATAAGAGTGGTACAACGCCACACAATTCCCACCACCAGAACTCTGTATCCCATCCCCTCCCTCTATAGATTTCCTATTCTTTATTTTTTTCTCTGTGTAGTTTTATTTATTTATTTATTTATTTATAAAAAGGAAACACTGACAAAGCCATAGGATAAGAGGGGTACAACTCCACATAATTCCCACCACCAGAACTCCATATCCCATCCCATCCCCTGATAACTTTCCTATTCTTTAACCCTCTGGGAGTATGGACTCAAAAGGTCACTGTGGGATGCAGAAGATGGAAGGTCTGGCTTTTGTAATTGCTTCCCTGATGAACATGGGCGTTGACAGGTTGATCTATACTCCCATCCTGCTTCTCTCTTTCCCTAGTGGGGCGGTGCTCTGGGGAATCCAAGCTCCCGGACATATTGGTGGGGTTGTCTGTCCAGGGAAGTCTGGTTGTCATCCTGCTAGCATCTGGAACCTGGTGGCTGAAAAGAGGGTTAACATATAAAGCCAAACAAGTTGTTGGCTAATCATGAACCTAAAGGCTGGAGTAGTGCAAATGAAGACTTGGGGGGGTTCTCATTTTGTAGATAGCTAGTAGGCATATTTTAGTTATGTTCCAAGGGGCCTATGGCTATACTAGTTTTTTTGTTTGTTTTGTTTTTCCCTGAGCCTGAAATCTGATATGCATTTGGATCCAAGTTATTCTCTGGGAAGATGATGTTATGTCTGGATAAAGGACCAGAAAGCTGGATCAGGAAAGAGAGTAGCTCCCTAATATGGGAAAGATATATAAATATTTTTTATTGTAAACCTCATTGATTTGATGTGATCTGATCTGGGGCCCATATTCAGCTTAGGAGCCTATGTGACCTCTGCATCCCTGTAGATCTGAGCTCACATTCTATGGTCATCAGTAGGAACTTTCCAAGCTGCCCCAATATCAGGACCCATCTTCCTCAGGTGTATCATAGAGGATGTTGTCCATCCTCCCATTAGAGGATGAAACCTTCTCTACTGTTGTTGATACAAGTTGAGGGCAAGGCCCTATGGGGAGGGGCACAAAGGGGTTTATTTTGTTGTTCCTGATAGAGATGACCAGTAACAATGGAGAGAGGGATTTATTTGAGGTCTAGGCCCATCATGTCTGTTTGGGAATCTCAGGACTCCCTGAATAGGGCCCCAGCTGATGGGGTGGCCTGATAGTGACTAAAGAATCATCATTAAAGTATGCTAGTCTCTTGTTCCTTATTCAGCTTTTGCAGTCCTTGCTTTGATAAGGACAGCTTGGGAGTGAGTGAGGGAAGTATAATAGGAAATAGGTGAGGAGGGTAGCTAAGTCTAAGTAGACACTATTTCATTATGAACTTCATACTGACTCACTGTAGACTATTGTGTACTTTTGCTTTCAAGTATATATTTAGCTCTAACTTATGGATACATATGAACATATACCTTATCTCATGGGATCTGTTCTATATCTAGATTTTGGGACTTTGTTAGGAAGTGAACCACTTGAAATGATATTAGAGAATCCTATGAAAGGAAAGGTCAGGCATGAAATTTTATAACCATTTTATGACACCTTTCCAGTCCAGAACAGTAGGTATTTAAAGTTCTCATATATATGCCCAAATTCTTTTTTTAAGATTGTATTTATTTGTTAATGAGAAAGATAGGAGAAGAGAGAGAAAGAACCAGACTTCAGTCTGCACATGTGCTGCCGGGAATCGAACTAAGGACCTCATGCTTGAGAGTACAATTTCCTATCCAGGGCACCACTTCCTGAGCCAGTATGTCCAAGTTCTTTGTTGATGTAGGAAGGTTTCTCCTGGAGTTAGTTTCTCACTTGGTTTGGAAACCAGTAGAAATCGAACTCCTTGCAATTGAAAAAAGCCTTCCTTTAGGGGTATTGAGCATGTAGTAGAATTACTCTGCTACTTCACATCTTAGGGATAAAAACAAAACTATTGGAATATCCATGATTAAAATCTCTTCTCAATTCCTGAAGCAAGACAGAATGACCTAAATTCTGGAACCATAGGATTGGGTCCTCATTTCTGCAGACCCTTAGGAGGTTACACACAGTCTAAGAGATCAGAGCTGATGTTTTTCTTTTCTTTCTTTCTTTCTTTCTTTCTTTCTTTCTTTCTTTCTTTCTTTCTTTCTTTCTTTCTTTCTTTTTGTGGAAAATGAGCTGGCATCACTGTAGAAAGGAAGGGAAGGAGTCAGTTTTACTATAGACATTTATAGTAGAATCAGGAATATATATATATGGCTGCAGAAAGGTAACATACTGATAGAAGACAAAGAAAAAAAAAACTGTAGTCTTTGATTCATGGGTCCAATGCTGTTTTGAAAACTTTTACTCAATTGATCTAAATCTCCCTTGAAAGAAAATCTGGAAAAATGACAACAGTCTATCCATGTTTACAAAAGTTGTTATCTCATATGTCTTATTTGATTTGAGGCTACTAGAAAATCACTGTTGAAGAGATCTGGGGAACTCTGCTGGGAACAGTGTGAAAAAAGTCATGATCAATTAGTAATGTCTACCATGAGCTTATGATGGAGGCTCTGGCTCTTCTGAGGCCTCTGAATCTCTAAGAGGCTTGCATTTTATTACTGAAAGAAGAAAAACTTGTTTTGTTGCTTATAAACCAGGTAGAGATGAGAAATTTATTTTAGGAAACCTTAAGTGGTTAGAAATCTGATTTCCTCTGTGCCCCTGAAAGTTTTCAAAGCACAATTTGTTTTACCTCTGGTTGTCCAGTAGAAATTTTAAAATAATTTCCTTTCCTACCAGCATGTAATTTTCCAGTATACTTTCCCCCCTTTCACTCTTGTGTAGACTTGCACATAGGAAACTTTACAAAATGCCCTCTGGCACAGTTTTTTTTCATATATATATATATATATATATGAATATATTTGAAATATATATTGATATATATATAAATATATATATTTAGCTGTTGTAGTAATCTATGAGCTCCTTATATGCCTGGATAATTTAAAGCTTTGTATCCAATGTAAAAGGTGATAACTAGACATAGCAAAAAATAGCAGAGAAAACAGTGGAATGTTTGCCTTCCAATTTTCATATTCATCAGTCCAGGAAACCGTAGCATAGCTATCCCTGTTGTTCTTGAAGCTGAGAGGGGGACTTGTTTTTAACTGTTCAGATCATTTCCTTGAGTAGTGTTGAGTGCTGAGGCACAAACTTTGGTTTTGAGTCAATTATGTTGGTTTCTCAGGAATGATTTTACTAGAACAAAAGCCAACTGTAAAGTGCTTTTTTTTTCTCATTTTTTTTCACTGAGATTCTGTAGACATTCATTTATTCCCACTTGCTGGAAAGTTTCACCTATTAAATTCTACATGTGTCTCATTATCCCTATTATATTTTCTTATTTGTATTTATTTGGGCATTACATCTCTTGTAGATGTTTATTATCATTTTTGTAAAATTTTTATTAGTGATTTAATAATGATCAACAAGATTGTAAGATAACAGGGGTACAATTCCATACAGTTCCCAGAAGCAGAGTTCCATGTCACATCCCTTCTTTTGGAAACTTTCCTATTCTTTATCCCTCTGGGATTATGGACCAGAATTCTTAATGGGATACAGCAGGTCTGGCTTCTATAATTGATTCTCGACTGGACATGGGCATCGGCAGGTACTATCTTCTTATTGCATATATCCAGTTGACTTTTGACTAGTCAGTATAATATTTGTGGTATCTTATTCAGTTGCCTACCTTAATCTTGCCATCCATCTTCCCTCCTTAAATTGACCACTCTACTGCCATATTTTTTTAAATTTTCAGTTCAAGAAAGAATTCACTAAACATGCTTATTAAAATGCAGATTTCTAGGCTTTCTCTCCCCTGGATTTTAGTATACTAGTTCAAATGTTGAGTTCAAGTTCATCTTTTCTCTTTACAAATTATAGAAGTTCTAATGGTTGGATAGGCTAAAATACAGCAGAGCAATGGAGTCATCTAGTAGGAAATTTAGACTATTATAAAGGACACCTGAGCTATATTCCTTTATGACTAGACTCATTCAGCATGGCTTGTTGGTATGTTTCATATTGGTTTGCTCACCTTCCCCCCGACCTCTGAGAGAATTGGTTTGGCCCTTGCTAGTTTCGCACCCCGCTTTCTCCCTGCCCCCTATGCTAAGGATGTCCAGAGTTCCAGCAGCAGCCATGGAGGGAGAATGATGGGGAAGCACATGGTGTGGTGATTTGTCCGTTCATGAATAAAGATTAAACTGCAGCTTCTCAGCCCAGCCGTGTGTCCCCGAGTCTCTGTCTCTGTCTACCGCCGCGACGCTAGTCCAGCCTGCTGGAGCCCCCAAACTTCAACAACAAATGGCGCCCAACGTGGGATCTGACCTGCGCATCTCTCAGATAAGTGAAGTCAATCTGGCTACCTATGCACTATGGCCTTCTCTTCTGCTTGTGAAGATATCTCCAAAGGCCTCTGCCCTTTCTTCACGAGACTGTTTCACTGTTTCTGGAACATTTATCTCTGGACCACTCTGTGGTTTCTGCCCAACGCCAGCCCGCAGGAGCCCAACGCCAGCCTGCATGAGCTGGCTTTCTGCCGCGTGGCGCGGGGCATTGGGCACTGGCTCCCTCCACGCTGCTCGGCCAACATGGCAGGTCCATGGGGCAGGGCCGCAGCAGCCTATCCTGGCCTCCACCCCGTGGCACCTCAGCTCGCGCCTTCTGCACAGCTGGCCTGCCCGCCCTCCTGCTATGAAGTCTGGGCAGATCCCGGACCCCCCCCCACCGGAGACCGCGGGATCCCTGCTGAAACTGGGCCCCCTGGCCGAGATCCTCAGCTCGGGTCTGAAGGCAGATGAGCTAGAATACGCAGAGATTCATGCAGAGATCGCAACCTACAATTCCTAGAAGTGGAGCTGCACGGGAGGCCCCACCTCTGGATGGTGACCCCCCAACAACAACTAAGACAGTACAGATCTAAATTCGTGTTTAAAATAACATGTCTTCGTAACAAAGGTTTCTCTCCTTATGTATTAATGACCATGTTTATGTGTGTGTTTAAAGTTTGGTAAACAGTAACTTTAAGGTTAAAAATGTAACTTTAAGGCTAAATTCTTACCAGGCAAAGTTAAATGAAAAAGGTTTTCAATGTAATTCTCATAAAGATAAAATTAACTTACATTTAAAGTCTGAGGTAAAAATTAGTTAACAATCAATATATTTTAACTAAGTTGGTCTAAAAAAAAACCTGCACACATCTAGGGTGTGTCTCTATCTTGAATGGGTGTAACAAAAGGTTAAAAAGACGTTGTTGATATGTAAAATTCTCAAATTCCTTCTCAATTAGAAGCGTTAGATTGCGCTATGGTTATGCTAATAATTCTCATGCCTGAGGCTTTTTTCTTTCTATGGTTCATGTTTGCCTTTCCACATTTTATTGTTTGAACTTTAAATAGCCTTGGAATCATGCTGGAAGGGACTTCCAATTATAATAGAGTTATCAATTGTGGTAAACTTCTAACCTGCTACAAGTTTTGTTTCATAGTAAGTAAATTGCAGCTGTAAAGCTTTCTACAGAAAAGCGGAATTCCAAGAGCTGACCTTCCTCATACAACGTTCCACCCCCTGGCATTCTTTGGTGGACATCTGCTTTGGACTCGCAATTCTATCGGACTCACTGCTATACCTCTGGGACACTTTGCACAAAACTAGCAGTTTCCCCTTATGCTGCTGGGTTTCTCAAAGACTGACTGCAGCCATGCCTTGGGACTCTAGGCCTCACCCTCCCCCCCATGCTAGAAAATGCCTGTCGAAGCAAGTACACCCCCCAGAGGCAGGAAATGTTTTTTTTTTAAACTGATAAAGTTTTGCCCACAGAGGCAAAAGATGGCTCCCTCAGGCCTTCCCTTGGCAGCACACTGGTTCTTGTTACTCACTTACATGTTTCTCCATGTTTATGCCAGTTTCTTTTTTGAAAATGCCTGTACGATATAGGTTTCTGTTCACCCCACACCCCTGATACTGTGGTCATTTAGTTAAAAACAGAAGGGGGAATTGTTGGTATGTTTCATATTGGTTTGCTCCCCTTCCCCCCAACCTCTGAGAGAATTAGTTTGGCCCTTGCTAGTTTCACGCCCCACTTTCTCCCTGCCCCCTATGCTAAGGACGTCCAGAGTCCCAGCAGCAGCCATGGAGGGAGAATGATGGGGAAGCACATGGTGTGGTGATTTGCCCGTTCATGAATAAAGATTAAACTGCAGCTTCTCAGCCCAGCTGGGTGTCCCCTAGTCTCTGTCTCTGTCTACCACCGCGACGCTAGCCCGGCCTGCTGGAGCCCCCGAACTTTAACAACAATGGAAAATAAGCACATTGGAGAAAAACAGGTCATTAGTCAGAAGATAATCTAGAAGAGAGATTTCTAACTCAGTGATCAAATCCTAGCTTTATCGTTGTTATTCTAATTAATCTCCTGAAAAGTATTTTACTGCTCTCTGTTTTCCTTTCTGTTTCACAAATTGAGCAAAGGACTTACCTGAGTAAAGATATGGCTCACTTATTTCACTGTCAACTGTAAACCATTAATCTCCCAATAAAGAAAAAAATATGGCTCACTATGAATTAGACTTTTAGTAGATACTTGATAATTCAAGTAACAGCTATACATTATTAGTTACCACTGGTTTAATAAGAAAATAAATTACCAACTCTAGCCAGTTTTGAAGCTGTTATCTGCATTTAACTTTTAAAAAATGTTTTATTAGTGTGGTCCGGGAGGTGGTGCAGTGGATAAGGCTTTGGACTCTCAAGCATGAGGTCCCAAGTTAAATCCCTGTCAGCACATGTACCAGAGTGATGTCTGGTTCTTTCTCTCTCTCCTATCATTTCTCATTAATAAATATAATAAAATCTTAAAAAATGTTTTATTAGTGATTTAATAGTGACTTACAAAATTATAAGATAATAGGGGTGAAATTCCACACCGTTCCCCACACCAAGGGTCTCCATCCCCTCTATTGGAAATGCAATAGTTTTCCCATGGCCACAGATATGGGTTGACTCTATACCTATACCTATACGTGTACCTGTACCTGTACCTGTACCTGTACCTATACCCCATTCTTTCCTATGGTCCTGTCCTCACTTTCTTTCTAAGTCACACCTACACCTATTATTACTTCCAAGTGTCCTTCCTCTTTCTCATCTCTCTCAGATAAGCGGAACAGTGCCTAACTTCACCTGGTGTTTTCTAGATTCACTTCCTTTTTAAGAAAGGTATGAAAACAAAGATTCCTCACTTATAGACAGAAGTTGAAAAATAAGAACGGAAAGGAAAACTCAAAGCAGAACTTGTACTGGAGTTGGTATATTGCACCAAAATAAAAGACTCTGGGGTGGGGATGAGGGTAGTGTTTGGGTCCTGGAACATGATGGCAAAGTAGGACCTAGAAAAGGTTGAATTTTTATGTGAAAAACTAAGAAATGTTACACATGTAAAAACTGCTGTATTTTACTGTTAACTATAAACCATTAATCCCCCCAATAAATAAATAAGTAAGTAAATAAATAAATAAATAAATAAATAAATAAAGATTTCTGGTAACAAATGTTTCTGGTCCCAGTGGAATTGGAATACAAGGCCCTCTTTTCATTTTCCCCTATCTTTTCCCCACCCTTTGGAGATATGGACCATTTTTTTTTTTTTCAGGTATAGAAGGAAGGACTTCTGGCTTCTGTAATTGCTTCTCCACTAGACATTGACCTTGGCAGCTCAATCCATACCCCCCAGCCGGTTTCTGTCTTTCCCTAGTGGGGTAGGACTCTGGAGAAGTGAGGTTCTAGGACATGTAGGTGAGGTCATCTGGTCCAGGTCAGGATGAAATCATAATAGCATCTGTAACTTAGTGGCTGAAAGGCAGTAATATTTGAAGCAGGATTAATAAATAGGAACCCAAAAATAGGAATAAAGCAGATGAGACTAGAGACCCTGGAATTGCATTTAACTATTTAACTTTTAAAACTGTTATCTAAGTGTAGTTGAAGTTCAGCATAGTTTTAGGTCAAGAATTTAGAAGATATATTTCTGGGTATATTTCTGGGAAAAATGTATTATATCAGTAGGATCCTGAAATTTAAAATACATTGAACTTAGTGTTTATTTAATTAACATGGGTAAAATGCTGGTAGAATGCACACATACCCCAAAGTTTTTTTTGGGGGGTCAACATTGATTTTAGAGTGAATTATGTAAATAAAAAAGTAGAAAAGGCTATCAGATATTGGAGTATAATTGCCTAAAGTAAAGCAATGAGTGTAAATTAAGTGAAGAAATTAAGGCAAATAATGGAAGATATAAAGGTTTTCATGGTACTTCATTTCTGTTATGTGTCACTCCATCTATTCTCCCATAGTACTTATTTCAAGGAGACCTAATTATTACTTATGCATCTCTTTCTCTTATTAAACAACACATTATCTGAAGGCAGGTACCATGACTTATTTTGCCAGAGTTTTATTTGGTGATTGGCACCTGCACAATTCTACCACTCCTGGTGGCTTCTCTTTGTTTCCTGGTAGAGTGTGAGAGACAGAAATAGATAGAAAAGAGGAGAGATAGCACTGTTCCACTGGTCTTGAAGCTTTCCTTTTGCAGTTTATTCCCATGTGGTGGCCAGGTCCTGGCACATGGTTATATGTGCATTTTATAGCTTCCCCTACCTTATGTATTTGTATCACTTGTAAACTGCTGCAATGTCTGGCATATAGGAGAAAGATAAGTTTTTACATATGGGTAAATGGGTGTGTGGGGCACATGGAAGAGTTAATCTAAATTAATTTTAGGAAGTACAATATAAGATGTGAAGAAAAATCAGATTAAATTGACAACTTTCTGCAAATCAAAAAAATGTTAAGAATTCTGAAACTCTATCTTAGGAGGAGCTTTTACATCTCCCCTTCTGTTTTCTACACCAATTCCTTTCCTGTATCTTTCTCTCTTTTTTCTCCATCCTTAGTTAAGCCACTATTGGATAAATTTCTCCAGTATTTTATAGAAATGTGTGAAGCAGTCAAGAGAATGAGGTACCATTTGATGGGGGATTTGCAGGCATGATTTTAACAACCTTTCTTTTGAAAAGGACACAATGATCTTGACATACTTTAGTTAAAAATCATAGTCATTATATACTAATCGCTTGTCTTATGAAAGAAAATCATTTTGCAGATATATATTGGGGCCCTCAGATTTTATATAAAAGGGGACTTTCCTGAGACACTTACTACATCAGTATTGTAAAACAAGTTTGAATCCCAGCTGTGATGTTCACATGTTTCCTAAATATCAGTCCAATCTGCTTTCTCTATCTTATATTGCTTTTTCTATTTCCTAAATTCCTAGTAAGCTGAAGCATATTTTCCCCCAAATTAACCAAACATTATCACCTCTTTTTTTTTTTTTAATTGACAGGTGGGTTATCACTGAGGCTCAGTGCCTGCATGCTGAAGCCACCACTCTTGGTGACCATCTTTCTTTTTTTCATTATTATTATTATTATCATCATCATTATTATTGAGACAGAGATAACCAAGAGGGAAAGGAGAGATAGAGAGGGAGAAAGAAAGAGAGGCACCTGTAGCACTGCTTCACTGTACGTGGAGAGCCTGAACTTTCTGTACACTAATGTGTGTCCTCTGTCAGGTGCGTTGCCACCCAACCCACTCTTCTTTATTTTAGCTTAGCTTGAGTGTTAGGGTGAGTCTAACATTTTGATCCTTGATATTCTGTATTTCCCCCCAACAACTTGTAGGTGAATATCTTTATTGTTTGTTTGTTTTGTTTTCATTGCTGGGGCTTCACTGTTCTACGCTTTCTTTTTCAGATAGAAAAAGACAGAGATACAGATAGAAATACCATGGCACTGAAACTCTCCCCAGTGCTCTGGGGCCCAGGGACTTGATTCCAGGACACATGCATGACAGAACAGGTGCCTTTCTTTCTTGTTGATCCTGTAGATATATATTTTAAGTGGAGATTCATGGATTTCTTTTTTTTTTCACTTAAAATTTTTATTATTGATTTAATATTGACATAAAAATGGAAAGGTAATAGGGTTATAAGTGAATTTCTTTATTCATGGGTCTTTACAAGAAGATACTCTTTTAGGTGCTAGTACTATAGCAATGGGAAAAATGATGGTCTATTTTTTAGGGTTTTAAATTCTTGGACAAGATTGATAGAGAAATACAATGAACAACCCCCTTAACATATATCATATTGTCACTAATTTAATGTTTTATGAGAAAAATTAAATTACGGTAAGGGAATGGATGTGTTGGAGGGTTACCACAAAGCTGTCTTTGACTAAGCTTGCTTTAGTCTTTATATGATGCTATTCAAAGCCATTGTTTCTTTGGCCAAGATAGAAAAAGTCATTAGGTTGAACTGATTTTTAAAAAAATTTTATTTATAAAAAGGAAACATTGACAATACCATAGGATAAGAGGGGTACAACTTTGCACAGTTCCCACCATCAGACCCCCATATACCATCCCCTCCACTGATAGCTTTCCTATTCTTCATCCCTCTGGTAGTATGGACCCAAGATCCTTGTGGGATGTAGAAAGTTGAAGGTCTGGCTTCTGTAATTGCTTCCCCGCTGAGCATGGGCATTGACAGGGCGATCCATACTCCCATCCTGTCTCTCTCTTTCCCTAGTGGGAAAGGGCTCTGGGGAAGCGGAGCTCCAAGGCACATTGGCACATTGGTGGTGTTGTCTGTCCAGAGAAGTCTGGTTGGCATCATGCTAGCATCTGGAACCTGGTGGCTGACAAGAGTTAACATACAAAGCCAAACAAATTGTTGAACAATCATGGACCTAAAGGCTGGAATAGTGCAGATGAAGTGTTGGGGGGGGGGGTCCTCCATTTTGTTGATAGCTAGTAGGCATATTTTAGTTATATTTCAAAGGGCCTGTAGCTATACTTGTGTGAACTGATTTTTAAGAAGAGACTTGAATAGGGTGAAAAAATAAGCTATGTGGTTATGGAGAAAAGAGTTCTAGGCAAAAGACATTAGGAATCTGAAAACTGTGAGACAACATGGTGCTGTGGTATGTTTGAATAATGAAGAAAAATGTGAGAAAGAGAATAGTAAGGATAGCTAAGATTTTCTCCCCTTGAAGCTAGGTCCTTGTACACACCTGCTTCCACTGTTTCTGGCAGAGTTTTTCATTAAGAGACACAGAACAGCAGACCCCATGACATGACATATTTCCTTGCTGCTGCCATGGTACAATGTAAGTGGGAAAATATGTGCCCTATCCAGTGAGCTATATTTCTGGCCCCTAGCTGCAGAGTTTTAATTAAGTGAACTACTAGGTGAATTTACTGAGAGGAGTAAATCTGACAGCTAGTTCTTGACATGATAGTTTTAAGATAATGGTTAGTTCCTCAAGTGGGAGATATTTAAAAGTTATTTTACCACATAATCCAGCAGTTCAAAGGAGAGGTCTATGGCAGATAAATACTTGCGGATCTCAGGGTATTCATGAAGTGTAAAGTTCTAGAACTGAAGGAGATCATCCTCATAGGTACCTGTTTCTAGAACAGGGAGATTTTATTCATGTTTAAAATTTGATGTGACAAATAATTTCACTCTATACTTAGTTTATCTAATATATATAAAATTCAGTTGTCTCAGACTCACCATTCACTTCCATGTTGCATAATAAAAGATGATTCTTGGGTTGTTTAGGCAACCCAGAAGTAGCTGTCTAACCTTTTCATTCCACATCACAAATGTTTTACTTTGGTCACTGTCATGGAGATATTTTGCCAGTTTTGTTGCTTTCAATGAAGCAGGTCCTTTAGCAGCTTTCATCAGTTTCTTCTTGTTTTTAAGATTATCGCTATAGCAGAATGAGACATGCCTGACTGGCAAGTAATAACCATCACTGATTTTCCACTTTAGTAGTTCTTAATCACTCTTAATTTTGTTTTCAAGTCAATCACCCAAAGTGGCCTCTTACTGGCAACATAAGCAGTGGATTGTGCATACTTAGGGGCCACAGTGAACAAAACAACATGGATTAAATCAAGCACAAGGCAAGATGGTGCTATTAAGAGCTGTGATAAACACTAGATGTATGAGCTGACTGCCAGGATGGAACGCTGTTGATGTTGCAAAGTCTATCCCATCACTAAGCAATAGGAATTTGCGAACCACTGTTCTGTATATGGTCCATCATCGATGAAAACATCATTTCACATCACAGAACTGTATATATGTGGGTGATAAGCATTTGGCTATTCCAGCTCTTGCTGTCATCTGACTGGAACTGCAGAAAAGTTACCCCCACCCCTTCCCATCAAGACTTGCTAAGGAATGTCCCAGCTGAGCTCCTGTTATCCCACAAAAATGTCAGCAATTACAATGATTATTGTTTTAAGCCACTGTCTCTGGGTTTTTTTTTTTTTTTTTTTTTTGAGATGCAGTAGTAGAAAGATGGTAGAATTTGTAATTTATATATTGGGTATTTGCAGCAATATCATATATCTGAACATGATAACATATGTCTCTGTTCTTGTATTTCTCAAACTACTGTGTGTAAAGATGTTAGGCCATATATGTTTGATTTCCTCTACTTACCATTCAACTGTGCACACCAGCAAAGCACCAGATTTTCCTGATGTGTTCCTTCTTGTGCCACATCCACTAACCATTTGTGAATTTTAGCTTCTAAATATTCATCACTACCACTCATTCTTCTATCCTCAGTCTAAGATCTCATTTTGTAATAATAGTTTAATAGAACTCTTTGTGCTTCCTAATACTCTCTCATCTATGAAACAGTATTGCCTGTAATATAATGGTAAAAGTCATACATAGTCTAGAAAATCCCAACAATGTGTCATCTATGTATACATGATAGTATGATCTATCAATATATAAATATGCAATAAGGTACCTTTTAGTGGGGCTGACTGTAGAAAGAAGTTGCACATTGCTTCTGTGTTTTGTTGAGTTGGTAGGATTTTTCCTGCCCTTCATTAATTCCCTTTTTCATTTTTAAATTATTATTATTATTTTTTATAAGACAGAGGAGTTGAGTGGGAAGAGGCAGGGGAGAGAGAAAGAGAGGTACCTATAGCACTGCTTTCACCACCCATAAATCTTATCTCTTACTGGTAGGAGCCAGGTTCTCGAACCTGGGTCCTTGTGCATGGTAGCATGTGTGCGCAACTGTGTTCACCACCACTTGGCCTCACTGATTCCTTTTGAGTTCATACTCTGCCAGAAGAATCTCACATGCCCATCCTGACCCTCATTAAAGTACTCTGCCGTCTTTGAGGTAAATTATCCATTTGTGCTTTTATATCATTAGAAAAAAGATGATAATTTAAAATACTGAATACTTACCTGGTGATAATGGACATCCTTTTCTGGTTCCTGATTTTAGGAGGAAAATTTTCTGCTTTTCCCCATTGAGAATAATGTTAGTTGTGGGGTTGATACAAATGACATTTATTGTGCTGAAGAGTATTCTTCTATTCCCAATTTGTGGAGGCTCTTTATCATAAGTGGATGTTAGATCTTATCAAATGCCTTTTTTCAGCACCACTTGCAACAACCATTTTATACTTTTCTTTTTTAAATTGTTTTTATTATTTATTTATTGCATAGAGATAGCCATAAATCCAGAGGGAGAGAGCCAAAGAGACACCTGCAGCCCTGCTTCACTACTCACAAAACTTCACCCCCCCTGCAGGTGGGGACCAGGAGCTCAAAATCTGGTCCTTGTGCACTGCAATGTGTGCACTTAAGCAGGTGCACCACCACCCAGCCCCCTTTTCTTTTTTAAATTTAATTTATTTATAAAGTAAAAAATAGAAAATATAGACAAAACCATAGGATAAGAGGGCTAAAATTCCACATAGTTTCCATCACTAGTTCCACACCCCATCCCCTCCACTGGAAGCTTTCCTGTTCTTTATCTCTCTGGGAGTATGGACCCAGGGTCACTATGGGGTGCAGAAGGTGGAAGGTCTGGCTTCTGTAGTTGCTTCTCTACTGAACATGAGCATTGGCAGGTCTGTCCATACTCCCATCCTGCCTCTCTCTTTCCCTAGTGAGGCAGGGCTCTAGAGAGATGGGGTTCCAGGGTACATTGGTGAGGTCGTCTGCCTGCGGGAGTCATCATGGTAGCATCTGCAACTTGGTGGCTGAAAAAGCATTAAGATATAAAGCAGACTGTTTAATAATCAGAAACCTAAAGGTAAGAATATAGCAGGTGAGATTTGGGGTTTCCATTTTGGAAAAAGTACTTTTATTTTAGGTATATTCCAAGGGGCCCATGACTTTACTAATAATTGCCTGTGCCTGACGGCTAAAGGTACTGGGGAGATGGTTTCAGGGTTGGAAATAGGACTAGAAAGCTGGATAAGGGAAGAGAGTAGCTCCCAAATCTGGGGAAAGTATATAAATGTCATTAACTGTAAAGCGCATGGATTTGATCTGGGGTCTATATTCAGTACAGGACTCTGTATAATCTCTGCTTCCCTGTAGGTCTGGGCTCACATTCTGTGGTCATTGCTAGGAACATTCAAGGCTGCATCCATTGCCAGACCTATCTTCTTCAATTGGTAGAGGAATTTGGTCCAACCCCCCTCCAAGAATGGGGTAGTCCCTATGATTGTTGATCCACATTGAGGGTAAGGACCTATGTGGGCCCACATAGGGATCCATTATGTTGTTCCTGATAAAAATGACCAGTGAAGTGACAGTGGAGAGAGGGATCTATTAGAGGTCTGGGCCCATCATGTCTGTATAGGAATACCAGGATTCCCTGACTTGGGCCCAAGGAGATGAGGTGGCCTGGTAATAGTCAAAGGAGCCATCATTAAAGTATGCTAGTCTCTTGCCCTTATTCAGTTTTTGTAGTCCTTACTTTGTCTGACAAGGATAGTCTTAGAGTGATTGAGGGAAGTGAAGTAGGAAGTAGGTGAGGAGAGTATCTAGGTCTAAGTTGAAACTGTTTGACTAAGTACTTTATGTTGTCTTTTTTAGGTCTTTCTATTTGCTTGTTGAGGTCTTGTTCAATACAGAAAATCATAACAATGGGACTTTCAAAGTCAACCAAATTTTCAAATAACCTGCTTATAATAATAACTATCTATTGCCTTCTTAAACCCTAAGACATGAGGCACCCTCCCCATCCTTTATAAAACCCTTATTTCTCCCAGTCCCAGAACCTCTGGGGAATGGCTTGTTTTTCAATAGACTTCTCTCAACTCATACAAGCTGATACTTCATCTGCTGATTTCAATCTAATCAATGCAACCACTACCACTTCTACATGTTTCACTTCAGACTATGCCCACAGACAACAGGCCTGCTAGCTCATCAGACTCCTTAATTCCATTTCAGGTAGTGCACGTCCTAATAAAGCTTCAACACCTAAATATGAACCAGGGCCCAAGAGACAGAACACATATACACATGTATCCATAAGTTAGGGGAAAATATATAACGTAAAGCAAAAGTACACAATAGTTTTCAATGGCCATGTTATTTTTATCTTTCCTTTTTGATATGACAAGTTACATTGATTGACTTGGCTATGTTTGTTTTTTATTTTTTATTATTATAATTATTTTTTGCCTCCAAGGTTATTGCTGGGGCTGGGTGTCTGCACTATGAATCTACTGTTCCTGGTGGCCATTCTTTTTCCATTGCTGTTGTTGCTGTTATTGCTATTGTTGTTGTATAGGACAGAAAGAAATTGAGAGAAGAGGAGCCGGGTGGTGGCTCACCTGGTTGAGCACACATGTTGCAATGCGCAAGGACCCAGGTTCAAGCCCCCGGCCCCATCTGCAGGTGGAAAGCTTTGCAAGTGGTGAAGCAGGGTTGCAGGTGTCTTTCTGTCTTTTCCCCTCTCTGTCCCTTCCTTCTTCTCGATTTCTGACTGTCTGTATTCAATAAGTAAATAGATATAATAAAAAAAAAAATTAAAAGAAATTGAGAGAAGAGAAGAAGACAAAGTTGGGGAGAGAAAGATAGACACCTGCAGATCTACTTCACCATTTGCAAAGTATCCCTTCTGCAGGTGGGGAGCCAGGGGCTCAAACTGGGATCCTTGACCAGTCCTTGTGCTTAACACTCTGTGTGCTTAACGAAGTGCGCTACCAGCTGGCCCACTTTTTTTTTTTAGTAGGAGGGATTAATAATTTACAGAAAATAAAAATGCTGGTACACTTGGAGAATTTCTCTTTTCTGCAAAACACTCTCATCCTTCAGCCTAGGTCTTCTGCCACCATCATGGACCAGAACCTGAAAGTCCTTCTCCCCCTGAGTCCTTTACTTTGGTGTAATACATCAAACCCAGTCCAAAGTTCTGCTTTTTGTTTCCTCTTTCTGTGCTTATTTCTCAACTTCTGTCCATGAGTGAGATCATCCCATATTCTTCCTTCTCTTTCTGGCTTATCTCACTTAACATAATTCTTTCAAGCTTCATCCAGGATGAAATGAAGAAGGTAAATTCATCATTCTTAATAGCTGAGTAGTATTCCTGTGTGTGTTTCTCTGTCTCTCTTTCTCTCTCTCTCTCTCTCTGTGTGTGTGTGTGTGTGTGTGTGTGTGTGTGTACCATAACTTTCTTAGCCAGTCATCTATTACTGGACACCTAGATTGCTTCCAGGTTTTGTCTGTTACAAACTATGCTGCTATAAGCATAGGTGTGCACAGATCTTTTTGGATGGGTATGCTCGATTCCTTAGGATGTATTCTCAGCAGAAAAATTACTGGTTCATTTCTAACCTCCTAAGTATTCTCCAGACTGCTTTCCATAGGGGTTGGGCCAACTTACTTTCTCTCGGCAGTGCAGGAGGGTTCCTTTGCCCCCACAGGTTCTCTAGCATTTGCTGTTATTATCCTTTCTCACAGTCTCACAAGAGTGAAGTGGTGTCTCATTGTTCTTTTTATTTTCATTTCTTTGACACACAATGACTTGGAACATTTTTTTTTCATATATGTTTTCCTCTTGGATCTTTTCTTTGGTGAACATTCTAACATTCTATTCAAATTCTCTTCCTATTTATGGATTAAGTCATTTTATTGTTGCTGCTGCTACTGAGTTTGGTGAACTCATTATGTATTTTGATTATTAACCATTTGCCTAATGTATAGAACATAAATATCTTCTCTCTTTCTGTAAGGATTGTTCACCAAAAACAAAAAAAAAGCTCCTCATTGGAGGTCAAAGAAATGAACATAAAGACAATGAGAAACCACTTCACTTTTGTGATGTCAGAAAAGATTGTGGTGGTTTCTTTTGCTGTGCAGAAACTTTTTAATTTGATGTAGTCCCATTGGTTTATTTTTGTTTTTATCTTCTTTGCAGTTGGACTTGTGTCATTGAAGGCACCTATAAAATTAGAAATGAGTTCTAGAAATATGTTTCTATAAGTCATAGTTTCTGGTCTAACATGCAAGTACTTGATCCATTTGTAGTTTACTTTTTGTGTGTGCTGAAATGAAGTGATTCAGTTTCATTACTCTGCATGTTTCAACCCAATTTTCCCAATGCCATTCTTTTGAAGAGATTTTCCTTTCTGTATTTTAATTGTTTGGACCCCCTTGTCAAAAATTATATGTCCATAGGTGTTAGGGAACTTGGGGATGTTTAATCAACCCTCTTTCCCAGGGAGAAATGCCACTGGGTCTTGGTGAATATTCACATTATCTTTAATTCTGATAAAACAAATAAATAAATTTATTTATTTATTTAAATATTTATTTATTTATTCCCTTTTGTTGCTCTTGTTGTTTTTATTGCTTTAGTTAGTATTGTTGTCATTGTTGGATAGGACAGAGAGAAATAGAGAGAGGAGGGGAAGACAGAGAGGGGGAGGGAAGGATAGACACCCCCGAAGAACTGCTTCACAACTTGTGAAGGGACTCCCCTGCAGGTGGGGAGCAGGGGGTGGGGGGGGCGGTGGGGGCGGGGCTTGAACTGGGATCCTTACACTGGTCCTTGAGCTTTGAGCCACATGCGTTTAACCCACTGCGCTACCACCTGACTCCAAAAAACAAATTAAAATAATCACCCAAAATATGTGTTGGTACTACACTAATTTTTTTAAAAAATGTACTTTTTTATGTTAAGAGATATGAAGTCCAGAAATAGCATTATTTTGCCTAGTTCATATGACAGTCATTCCAGCAATTTACTATGTGGATATTCAAAAGAGAAGTTAGGGCGGGGAAGATCAAAGAATGGTTATGCAAAAAACTCTCATGCTTGAGGCTCCAAGATTCCAGGTTCAGTCTCCTGTACCACCGTACCCTAGAGTTGAAAGAGTGTTTTGGTTAAAATAATGATGATGATGATAATCAATTAAAAAAATAGAAACTGAATACTATTGAATGCATCCAGAAGCCTGCAGTGAGTGACCCTTTTCATATATTCTCAGAGTAGCAGAGAGGAGAATCTTCTTAAAACTCCAGAGATACTTATGAGAGAAGCCTTATATATCACCTGGGCATTACTTAAGTTCCTTTTGGGAGTATTTTTGATGGAGAATACTGAAGTTCTTAATGGAGAATTTTCTGAATTTATCTTTTTGTGACTTACACTGAGTGTGGCTAATATTTAAATAGAATGTCTTGCATAAAACGGGAACTTGCTTTTATATTTCAAGTAGCTATTTAGATACCTGGTCTCTATTGTCTATTCCTCTGATTTAAAATCTGGCTTGTCTTTCATTTCTATCCAGTTTCCATGACTCAGACTCTTATGTTAGTCCAGAATGTGGTAATAGTGGCAATTATGCCATTGAGTAGGAGGCCCAGTGCTCAGATTAAGGTTTCACACCTGGATATATTATTCTTTCTCATCTCAATTTATTTTTTAAGGACTTATTATTTGAAAGCCCTTATAACATGTAAGCAATTAGAGTAGCTGAGAGTCTGTCTGTATTAGATGTATTTATTTTGCTTTCCTAGCCTTTTGTGCCAGAATAATTAAATACTTCTCTAATGTGTCAGTAGCAGACTTGTTTTGAAATTGACATTGTTCTTTCCTCTCCTCTTCAGTAAGAAAAAGCCAGAGACTAACGGATAAATAATAAACTTTAATAGAAAGGAAAATGAGTAAAATGGAACACATACTAGTTGAGGGGATAATAATAATCTGCCCCCATCTCAGCAACAATTAACAAACATATCTGCTTTCTTTCTTTCTTTCTTTTTTTTTTTTTTTTTAGCTAAGCTACACTTTACAAATTCTAGTGTTTCGTTGACTACATATGAAATAGCTACTCTATGGAAATGAATATTACATGGAGGAAATTTGCCTAACATAGTGTGTGAGTGACAAAGTATTATATTGAACATTTTAAGGAAGAAGAAATGGATTGGTTTGACCTCTCAGGAATATTTATTTGCATATGCTTTGGATGCAGTGAACACTGCAAAGTTTGAATTTTGCTATGTGGCTGTTGTAGCAGAATAGCTGATCTCCTTTCTAAAAAGTCTATTTGCATATGATAGTTTAACAGCATTTCCCTTTTGTTCCTAGAAGATTAAGTCTCAGTCATAGGAGAAAATAAATTAAAGGTGGTACCTTACCATTTGGAAAAAAAAATTGTACTTTATAGGTAAGTGCAAAATCTGAAAAGCAGCTTTTCTTTTCTGAAAGCTCAAACTAAGAAATCATGTTTTTGTTTTGTTTTTTTTCTTTTTCTTCTGTGTCAGCAAAGCTGTCTGTGATTCTTGGTGGTGGGTGTGTCCCTAGAAGCTCCAAGGATTCACCTTTGTTTCTTTGTGTTTTTCTTTTCCCATCCTTCTTTTTCTTTCTTCCTTCCTCCGCTCTTACTCTCTCTCCCTCTCTCTTTCTCTTTCTTCATTTCTTTAATGAAGTCAATGACTGCCACCTCTCCAGATTCAAGGGAGGTCTAGAAACTTTACATCAGGCTCAACCTGACGCTGTTGACTGGCTACGGAAGAAGGGCAAACGCTAGAAGAAGAATTTCTTTAATAGAGAGGGAGAGATACAAGGAGGGATAGAGACCCAGAGATAAGGAGAGCAGCGACCACAGCACTGCTCTACTGATTTGTGCGGCTTTCTCTATGTATGTCTTCCTATGGGTTGTCCTGGGGCTTGAATCCTGGTCCTCCCACATGGTAAAGCAAGCTATCTCCCAGCCCCTCATGTTTTTTTCTCTTTCTTTTAAGTTCTGAAAAAGACGATAAGTAACAAAGAAGAAAATTTCAGATTGATTAAAATAAAGGGAGCCAGAGGGCTTCACCTTTATTTTGTGTTGCTTGCAACATTACTTAAAAACAATAATTTCTCTTCCTAGCTTTTATTAAGTAGATCTGCTGTAAATGTAGAGTCCTCTGACAACAGAGATTAAACAGTATTTCACTTGTGAATGAAATTAGGGAATTGAATACTCAAACTGGCAAAATAATAAAAAGTCTGTTATCTGAGGAAATGTGTACTATTGATCTATCTAAAAATAAAAACAGTGCATTCTGAGTTACGAGGAGAATCATTTAAAAAGCCATTGGAATGATAACGGTGGTAGTACAGTAGTATTCATGACATAAAATAATCCTTTGTGATCCTTTCTTAATAATTTTAGCACAAAAACTGTCTTTGACAAGTCTCCTGTTCTTTGAACAACTTATATTATTGAAGTATAATTATGTTGTTGCATGCCCTGGAGGAGTTTATTCCCAAAAATTCACATAAAGACTTTTTTTTGGTTGATTATTTATTTTTTGAATAGACAGCGAGCAATTGAAAGGGGAAGGGGAGATAGAGAGAGGGAGGCAGGGAGGGAAAGAGAGACACCTGCAGCACTTCTTTACTGCTCGTGAAGCTTCTCCCCTGCAGTTAGGAACTTGGGACTTGAACCTGGGTCCTTATTCATTGTATTGTGTGCACATGACCAGGTGTGCCACTGCCAGTCAGACATAGAGACTTTTTTCAAGTACACATCTGGGGATTAGCTTGTGTACTTTGTCCATTAAGTAAATTAGATTACATCATAACAGTTCAAATGACATGTAGAATCAAATGAGTTGAACACCAACAGGGACACTGTCCTCTGCCTACAACTTCCAGATGAATGCAGAGGAGCATTTCAAGAAAAAATACTGTAGCTCCCATCAACAGTGTTTCCTTTAGCCCCAGAATATAATAAAAGGATATCAGGCATCTCTGAGAATTTAAATCATGACCATAAAACTGGATGTTTGAGACCACTAGCCCTGTTAGGATATATGTTAAGGATGATTTGTTCATGATTTTATTTATATAGCCCAGAAATGCAACGGTCACTACCTGTTTATGGGATGAGTAGGGCAATGCATGATTAAGTGGAATATATTATTCTTTTAAAATGTTTATTTATTTTTATGATATCTTGATAAGAGAAAGATAGACGTGAGCACTGCTCAACTCTGACTTATGGTGGTGCTGGGGATTGAAGCTGCGTTTTGGGAGCCTCAGGCGTGAAAGTCTTTTGTATACCATTATATCTCCCTAGTCCCATGATTAATTATTTATGAGAGGGCTGAGGGAGAGAGAGGGAGATTATTAGAACATCATTCTGGCCCATGTGATGCCAGAGATCAAATTCGGGGCCTCATGCTTTCATGTTTGAGTCCAACATTATTCACTTTGCTACTTCCCAGGATATAAGATTATTCCTTCAAATTACTTAGATGATCCTACGAGGTGCCTGCTGATGTAAGAAACAGCCCTTATGACTGCTGAAACCTCAGACTTTTTTTCTAACAAGATAAAAAAAAGCAGAAAAGAAATTTAATAATAACTCTTATACTTGGTATATACATGGGAAAAATCCAGAAGACTGAGTAACTCACCCAAATAGTAAGGTCTCTTTCATTTTGAAAAAAACAGAAGTCTAAAATCAGGCTTTCAAATAAAACACAGGATATACTGGGTCATATTTATATTAAAAATGATACATTGTTTATTTAAAATTCAGATTTAACTAGGAATCCTGTGTTTTTATTTGCTAATGCTGGCAGTCCTCCATAGAAAGATTGATGTTTTAGTGTCCAACATTATCCATGGAAAACTCTGCTGGAACTCCATCCAAACCCCTTCAATTCATTCTGTGTGCCCATTTCCCCCAGCTTTTCTAAAATTTTCTAATAACAGCTAATACTTTACTGTTAGTCCTAAAGACTGCCCTTTGGTATAGGATCAATTTGCTAGTAGGGGTCTACTTTTTCCTCCAGGATCAGAATGAGTGTTGGATTTGAGTGCTGCCTTCTACTGAGTCCTGCCTTCTACTGGGACCATTTCCTGCATAAATCCACTGCAGCCCAGGATCTGCTTTTAGGATAACTGATGTAAAAAAATTCCTCAGACCATTTACTTCTGTGTGAAAAGAAAGTCTGCCACCCAAAGGAGGGGATATATATATATATATCAATATATATATCAATATATATATAATATATATTATAATATATATAATATATATTATATTAATATATAATATTATATTATAATAATATATATAATATTATATATATTATATTATATATATTATATTATATATATTATATATATTATATTAAATATAATATATATAATATTATATTATAATAATATTATAATATATATAATATATATATATCAAGTAGGAATATATATATATATATTCCTACTTGAAAGAAGTCTTTATTTTTCACTAAAAGTTAGATATAAGCAATTGCTCTTTTGAGAATATGAAGTCCTAAAGCACAGCAGCAGAACTTGTATCACTAAATAAGCTATGGGAGAAGCACCACAGCCTGTAGAAACTCTCTTTGGCATGACAGACTCAGAACTACAGCCAGCATAGAATTGTCCTAACATAACAGAGCTGTGGTATGGGCTTTCCTAAGAACACAAAAATCACTGCAGTAGGTAAGGTCATTTTGGGGAATTTTCCTCTGGTATGATATTTCTACAAATATCCACTTTAGTTTTACTCTTTTTATTTATTTTTTTCTGGAAAGAATTTGGGGTTGTGGTTAGGCCATCTTATTTCCAGATTGATGCTGGACAGCCATCTCATTTATGTAGACCAGAGAATCTTGGCTTATATCTCTTGGTGAAGGGCTGTATTAATTATCTGTTTCTGCCTAGCAAATTACTCCAGAATATAGTGGCTTAAGTCAACAAACATTTATTGCTGCACACATTTTCTAATGGTTGGGAATCTGAGAGCTGTTAGCTGGATGGTTTTGGCTCAGTGTCTTAAGTGAGGTTGTTGTTAAGCTATCAGCCAGGACTGTAGCCTCTGAAATGCTAACTAGGCTAATGAATCCACTCTGAGACTTCTTCATGTGTTTGTAGATGAGGTGCTTCAGTTCTGTACAGTATAGCCTGGTATTGAGCTGCCCAACCCATGATTTCACCCAGAGTCCTCCCTCTCTCTCTCTCTCTCTTTATCTCTCTCTGTGTGTGTGTGTGTGTGTGTGTGTGTGTGTGTGTGTGTGTTGGGGAGGGGCTGGGGCTTGAGGGTGGGTGCATGTATAGGCACCAAAGATAGAAGCTGTTCCCTTTATTACTTAATATTTTTTTTAAGCCAGTGATATTTTATTCAAGTGCATCATCCCCATCTCCATGTTTTTTTTTCTTATTGATTTAATAATGATTGACAAGATTGAAGGATAAGAGGGGTACAATTCCATACAATTTCTACCACCAATTCTATATCCCATTCCCTCCATTAGAAGCTTCCTTATTCCCTATTCCTCTGGGAGTATGGACCCAGGATCATTATGGGGTGCAGAAGGTGGAAAGTCTGGCTTTTGTGATTGTTTCTCTGCTGGACATGGGCGTTGGCAAGTCGATCCATACCCCCAGCTTGTTTCTTTCTTTCCCTAGTGGGACAGGGCTCTGGGGAGGTGAGGTTCCTAGTTCATACATTGGTTAGGTCATCTGCCCAGGGACGTCAGGTTGGCATCATGGTGGCAACTGCAACTTGGTGGCTGAAAAGCATTACGATATAAAGAAGAACAAATGGTTTAATAATCAGGAACCTAAAGCTAAGAATATAGCAAATGAGATTTGAGTCCCTCATTTTAGAAAAAAGCTAGGACCTAATCTTAATGTGTCATTACTTCTGCCATATTTTGTTTATTAGAAGCGGGCCATTAAGTCCAGCTGATACTGAAGGGATGTAAGCACTCTTGAAGGGAGGAGTGAATATCAGAGAAAATGTGCATATGTTTTTACAACTACCGCAAAAGGTGTCACCTGAAGTAACACTTCTTGAGTAGATTCTTTTCAGTCAAAAGATATTTAAAAATAGTGTGTGCCAGTCTGAGAGCTCAAGATAAAAAGATAATGGTAGGGACTGGGAGATGGCTCATCTCCTGGAGTGCACAATTTACTGTGTGAAAGGTTCTGAGTTCAAATCTTCCATCTACCACATGGGAGCACCTGCGTTGTGGAAACAGGTGGAGTGGTGCTACAGTGTCTCTCCTTCTGTCTCTATTTTTCTCTCCCTCTCTAGGTCTCATCCTCTATTAAAAAAAAGTATTCTGCCAGGAACAAAAGAATCATGAGGGTGTGGAGCCTTACCAATAACCCTATTAGAAAAAAAAAAAAAAGGCAGATGAATGGTGGAATCCCTGCCAATAAGATATCCATGCTCTCCTTGAAGAGTGAGCCATGTATTACCAAATCCCTGCTCTCTAAACACACTTTAAAAAAAGTTATATAGTTATAGAAATAATAGTTAACCTATATCTCTGATCTTGGCAGAAGTACTGTAGTTTCCAGTGGAGGGAATAGAGACATAGACCTTTGGTGGTGTGGAACTAAACTCATGTTATCTTAAAGTTTTGTAAAGCAATATTAAACAACTAGTACATTTTAAAAAATTATTTATTTTCCCTTTTGTTGCCCTTGTTATTTTTTAATGTTGTTGTAATTATTGTTGTTGTTATAGATGTTATCGTTGTTAGATAGGACAGAGAGAAATGGAGAGAGGAGAGGAAGACAGAGAGGGGAGAGAAAGATAGACACCTGCAGACCTGCTTCACTGCCTGTGAAGTGACTTCCATGCAGGTGGGGAGTTGGGGGCTTGAACCGGGATCCTTAGACCAGCCCTTGTGCTTTGTGCCACATGCGCTTAACCCATTGTGCTACCGCCCCACTCCCTATTCAGTTTTTTAAAGAAGGCCTCAACTCTGACTAGACTAAACACCACTGGAGGAGAATTTCCCCTATACTGATATCTACCCCACTCAGGACACTGAACCAAAATCTTTGAAGATAGAACCTATGTACTATAAAAATTTCACTCTTGTCATTATAAAATGGAGCCAAATTGAAAATTCCATTTAAGATGGAGGACTTATTCAAAGGAATGCTACTATGCAATAAAAAAGAGGAGGCTGTATTATTTAGTAAAAAAAAGCGGAGATTGTATTATTTGCAACAAAATGGGTAGAACTGGAGATGACTGTGTTAAGTGAAATAAGTCAAAGAGATGAAGGAGAACTAGTGGATAGCTTTGCCCATCAGTGGAGTATAGGTAATTAAAGCAGATGAAGTGACAAAGAAAACTTGATGACCAAACTGTCTCTCAGAATTTGTGAGAATTATAGTTGTTATGGGGGTGTGGGGCACAGGACTTTGGTGGATAACGTGGTAACTTACATATGCCATGGATGGGTGTGAAATTAAACCCCAAAATGTTATAGTTTCATAAAATGTGATTGATTCACTAATAATGAAAATTAATAAAAACATAATGAGGTGGGGCCAGGTTGTGGCATACCTGGTTGATTGCACATGTTACATTGCGCAAGGATCCAGGTTCAAGCCCCAGGTCCCCACCTGTAGGGGAAAACCTTCACAAGTGGTGAAGCAGTATTGCAAGTGTCTCTCTGTCTCTCTCCCTCTCTATCATCCCTCTCCCTCTTGATTTCTGGCTATCACTAGGCACCAAATAAATTTAGATAATAAAAAATAAAAGGTCTTATAAAATATTTAAAAACCATAGAGAAAAAATCTGTTAAAGATTTGTTCAGATACTTATTATAATGGGTCTTAGTTTGAATTCCTCCAGAAGGTGACCCTATGTCTCTGCTTCTTTCAAGAAGAAAATGGCACCATAACTTACACCAAGATTTGAGTCTGGCCTCAATAACACTGGAGGAAACTTTGGTTTTGCAGTACCTTTCCCTCATATATTCATCTTGTCTGTGTCTTCCTAACTGAAGAGGTCAAAAGGTCAGCCTGCAGTGGCAAAGCATCATTCATGGTCAAAAAAAGAAAAAGAAAGAAAAGAAAAAAGAAAAAAACTTGACTCTGGAACCAATGTTTTCTATGAATGAGACAGGCAAGGCAAGAAAACCAATACATGATGCATTAGCAAGCAAGCAGGTTGCCAGGAATTTTGGAGAGAATGTAGATTACTCCTTGGTTTTTAGCCCACCTCTCTCTCTGCCAGAGGAAGTATTTGTTTACCACTTCCCTTAGTCAGTGATTAAGGCTGCTCTCTGGCATAGTTACAGGTGCTTGTAGGTTACTGTGTCCAGAAATGTTGAGAATTTGAGAGGGTATTTGGAGTGAAAGAAGCAGCGTCTGTCACATTCTTTAATTATTCTTGTTTGTTTATTTTAATGCCACCAGGGTTGTCACTGAGACTTGGTGCCTGGAGGGCAGATCTAGTATTCCAGCTGGTCCTTTTCCCCTCCCTTTCCCTTCCTTTCCTTTCCTTTCCCTTCCTTTCCTTTCCTTTCCTTTCCTTTCCTTTCCTTTCCTTTCCTTTCCTTTCCTTTCCTTTCCTTTCCTTTCCTTTCCTTTCCTTTCCTTTCCTTTCCTTTCCCTTCCCTTCCCTTCCCTTCCCTTCCCTTCCCTTCCCTTCCCTTCCCTTCCCTTCCCTTCCCTTCCCTTCCCTTCCCTTCCCTTCCCTTCCCTTCCCTTCCCTTCCCTTCCCTTCCCTTCCCTTCCCTTCCCTTCCCTTCCCTTCCCTTCCCTTCCCTTCCCTTTATTTTTTCATAGAGGCAGAAAGAAATTGAGAAAGGAGGAGGAGAAAGAGATACACCTGAAGCAGTGCTTCACCACTCATGAAGCTTCCCCCCTGCAGATGGGAGCTGGTGGTCTATTAAACCTGGGTCTTTGAGCATGGTAATGTGTATTCTCTACCCAGTGCACCACTACCTGGCCCCTTTAATTTTTCTATTTAATTTGGTGCTTGGAAAGAATACAGGACCTTACATATGCACAATACCTCTGAGACACCCCTCTGATCCAATTTTTATTATTATTTTTTTAAGGCAAAGATGGAGGAGGTAGGAAAGAGATGGAGGAGAGAGAGGAGGGAGAGAGGGAGGGAGGAAGGAAGGGAGAAGAAGGAGAGACATGTAAACACACAGAGAGAGAAAGAGAGAGGAGAGAGAGAGGAGAGAAGAGTAGACTAGAGGAGAGAAAGAGAGAGAGAGAGAGAAAGAGAGAGAGAGAGACCAATACATTGCTCTACCATCTACTAAACACTGCCACAAGTCTCAGAGATAGAATTTTCTTAGGATACCAGCTCCATTTCCAGCTGTAAGTCCTTCCCTGTAAGCAAAGGATACTTGTTGCTATTGTTTGTTTGTTTCTGTTACCTAGATTAACTGGGGTCTTGCCAGGATCTTAAGGGTGATAGTAGTTACATTCACAGCCATTAAAGGCTTTGTTTCCTAATGGAGGCTATTGAAGAGAAACTATGCTTCTTCTCTTTCAGTATGTTCTATGGGGAATTTGTCCTCCAGTATCTCCAGTTAGTGGCAAAGAATTTGTAAGTGGTTGTAAAATGTCTTTATCTGCACCCCCTAGGGAATCTATATTCGGTCCTGCTCTCTTCACCAACTTGGTAAAAGTTTTTGCTGTATTCTTCCCAGTGTCTGATTGCACCTGTCATAAGTAAGCAAGTGTTGGGATCACTACTGCCCTGGAAGGCATTCTTTGCCCATTAAATTTCCAGTAGTTTGTTGTCCTGAAATCTTAGTTCAGTGATGAATTCAAGAAAAGGTGAATTTCCAAATTTTGCTGTATTTTTTGCTTTGTTTTAGTAAAAGTGGGAGTGTGTTCTTTCCAGCTTCCTACATCCCACTTAGAAGCCAGGAATACCATATGTCTCCTAGGGTTACTGTATACTACTATGAAGAAGAATCAGGATACAAATGAAGCAGTTGACTCTTAGATTTCAAATTCGGAGCTACTGTGCAACAGAATTGTTTTATTTTTACAACAGTGATGTTTTATAGGCACTTTGATGCTGGTCAATAATGCTTTTAGTCTGTGCTATGTAGCATGCTAGACATGGCACTATTAAAATTTTAATTTGACTTAAAGCTGAAAATTTATCTTTTATGTCGTAATTGCATATTTCAAATGCTAACTAGCTGCATATCCTGGTGGCCGCTATCTTCCACAGCACAGATTAGAACATTTCCAGGCAAGGGTAGATAGCATAATGGTTATGCAAACAGATTCTCATGCCTGAGGCTCTAAAGTCCCAGGTTCAGTCCTCTGCACCACCATAAGCCAGAGCTGAGCAGTGCTCTGGGTCTGCAGGTGTCTATCTTTCTCCCCCCCCTCTCTGTCTTCTCCTCCTTGTCCTATTTAACAACAATGACAACATTAATAACTACAACATCGATAAACAACAAGGGCAACAAAGGGGGAAAATATGGCCTCCAGGAGCAGAGGATTCCTGGTGCAGGCACCGAGCCCCAGCAATAACCCTGGGGGCAAAAAATAAATTAAAAAAGAACATTTCCACTACCGAATAAACAATTGAACTAGCCCTCTTGAACATCTCTATCCATATTTGATCTTGATAGTCTGATAGTCCCTTAAAATGAGAGATCAAGCCACTTTTCTCTTTTTATAAATTTATAAAAATAAATATAAAATTTTAGTATTGAGTTATAAGATTTAAAGGGTATAATTATAACAGGAGTATGATACCATACAGCTCCCACCACTAGAGTTCTGTGTCCCATGCCCTCCACTGGAATGACCTTTTGCCTTCTGACGTGGGCTCAAAAGTGTAACAGCATTTTATGGAATGTTTTTATTATTTGCACTTCCTAATTTTAGTTCTCTTTTGCCACCAGACAGAGTTATCAATAAGCCTTTGTGCCTACACAGTGACTCTACCATTTCTGGTGGACCTTCCACCACACCTCCCCCCCCCTTTCTTTTTATGACAGAGACTAACAGAAATATGGACCAGTAGCATTTAGCACTGCTGTCCTGTCTGTGAGCCCCTCCAACTCCCGCAGGGCAGGGACTGGATGCTCGAACCTTGTCCTGTACTGGGTGAACTACTGTTTAACTTTTATTTATGAACATTACCAGTCTTTCTTTCTGATCACCTCCATGCCACCAGGGTGCAGGGATACCAGGATTTCCTGAAAAGCTGAAATAACTGGTCTTGAATCCATTGCTAACCTTCCCTTGTCACATTAGACCACTTTGACACAGACTATGATTTTATTTTATTTTTTTTCCTGTCTCTGCCCCTGGCACTGTGACTCTTCTGCCTTCTACAAGAATACTTTCTAGGAGTCCCATCACACTTGACTGAAATTTGGCTTCTCCAGTTTCTTACAGGAAGTCTGTCACTTAGCCCCATGCACCCGGTCTCCTACTAGGTCTCCTACCGCCAGTTTAAATATGGCCCATAATCTGCTCGCTCAAATTTCTCGACTAAGATTTTATTTAAGGATTTTACAGTGATCCTTTAATTTTTCTTCTGAAAGCTAGAAAGCAAGATAGTATTTGGAATTTTCAGTAGGTGCTTTTTATCACTAACTGTTAGTAAGCTCAACTGATTGTAAAACTTACGCTTAGTTCTCTTACATATCCTTATCTGTTTTAGATAATTTTGATTTCTCTAATCCTTTATAGCTTTGGGCCATAATAGTAAATAATACTGATGGAAAATATGTACATAACACTTGACATAACTAAGCATGTACCCATGTACTTTTTTACTGAAATCTCTAATTAATACCATTTCTTTTCCTTTTCCTTTTCCTTTTTTTTTTTTTTTTTGCCATCACGGTTATTGCTGGGGCTCAGTGTTGGCACTATGAATCCACCACTCCTGGTGACCTTTGAAGTATATACTACAAGATTTCATGTTGTTGACAGGGGTTCAAATACATACCATTCCCATGTTCCCACCACCAGAGTTCTGAATCTTCAGTCTTCCCATTGCAGTTCACCACAGTTCCCCTAAGGTTATAGAATTGGACTAACCATCATCTCTACAACTATCTGTCCACATTTATACATAATTGCCCTCTTTTTTCCCTGATTCAATCATCTCTTCCCCTCCAAGCCACTCATGACAACATAATCTACTTCCATATGTCCCTCTCCCTTTCCTTCTCTCTCTCTGGGTGCTGATGAAGCTGGAGTGCAGAGCCCCCTTATCCTCATATCCTATCACTTGTCTCCCACTAGGAGGATGGATCAAGGTTGTTTTAGGGGGTGCAGAAGGTAGGAGTTCTGGCTTCTGTAATTGCATCTCCAGTGAGCTGGGGCATTTACAGGTTAATCCCACGTCCCCAGCCTATTTCTATCTCTCCCTAGTGGACAGAGCTCTGGAGGTACGGGCATCCAGGACAAGTTGGTGAGGTCGTATGCCCAGAGAAGTTGGGATGGAGTCATGGTAGCATCTGTAACTTGGTGTCTGGAAGGTGGCATGACCTAAGTTAAGACAAAATGTTTAATGAACAGGAACCAAAAAGTAGGGTTAGAGCAGATGATATTAGGGACTTTAAGGTAGAAAAAAGCTAGGAAATCCATTTTAGTCATGTTCCTGAGGGCACATATAACTATGGTGGTTTTGCTAGCTAGTGTGAAATTGGATAAGAATATTGTCTGAGAATGGTGTCAGAGTAGAAAAAAGGGCTAGAAAGTTGGATTAGGGCAGAGAATAGCTCCTGTTCTTGAAAAAAAAATTCTGTAGCTAAAGTTAAATATTTATCTCCATTCACCTCTTCCAGGGTCTATATTTATATTTATATTTAATTTTTAGCACTAGAGCCTGTGTAACCTCTGAGTCCCCACTGGTCTGAGCTCACAACTCATGGTTACAGCTGGGAACATTGCAGGCTGCACTTATTTCAGGACCAGTCTTTCTTGAGTGGCAGGGCAGGATACCCATAGCCTCCCTTGGGAGACATTTTTTCTTTATGTTCTACTTGATAGGAGGACAGAGAGAAGTTGCGGGGGGTGGGGCAGATAGAGAGGGAGAGAGACTGAGAGGAATTGTGGGGGAGGCAAATAGAGAGAGAGAGAGAGACACCTGCAGATTTGTTTCACTACTTGTGAAGCTTCCCCTTGCAGGGGAGGTTGGGGGTTCCCCTTGCAGGGGAGGTTGGGGGCTCAAACCCAGGTTCTTGTGCATGGTAACATGTACACTTAACTGGATGTGCCACCACTTGGCCTCCGACTCCCTTTTCTAGGTGAGGAAATTCAGTCACAGAGAACACCACACCACTTATATCGCCAAACAGGGATTTGAATCAAGATTGCCTAGTCCCAAGGGCCAGATTTGTACTTAAATGTTAGTTACACAAGTTACTAACCATTTATTCAATATTTACATATTTATTTATTTTACATATATGGGGCCTTCCACCTGCAAGTGTTCACTGCTTTTATTGCAGACCCCCCCCCCACACACACACCCCATTAGATACAGACAGATAAAATAGAAGTAGAGAGAAACACACTATCATTAGGGCTTCCCTCAGTGCCATGACACTCCCACATGGTGCTGAGTCACAAACCTGGGCAGTGCACATGTTCTTCTGCCCACTAAGATATCTATAGGCTCTTCGCCCATTTTATATTGCTTTCACATATCCTCTGATTCTAAAGAAAGCTACTGGCACTGAAGTTTGAAAAAAAAAAAAAGATAAAAGAAACTGATAGCCTTATTTTCCAATCTATGATATTCTTAGTCAATAGGCCTCATTTTTGTTTCTGCTCACTTAGTATTCACATATTGCATGAACAATATTTCTAAAGTCCTTCCTCTGACTCTCATTTCTGATGTTGTCCTGACCCAGATGGTTTCTTAATGTACTTTCTCTTTTGTTGTTGTTGTTTCTAAAAAGTAATCCTGGGTGGTCCAGTGGTAGCGCAGTGGGTTAAATACACAGGGCACCAAGTGCAAGGACCTGGTAAGGATCCTGGTTTGAACCCCCGGCTTCCCACCAGCAGGGGAGTTGCTTCACAGGCGGGGAAGCAAGTCTGCAGGTGTCTATCTTTCTCTCCCCCTCTATATTTCCCTCTGTCCTACCCAACAATGACAACATCAATAACAACAATAATAACTACAACAACAATAAAAAAGTAATCCCTCATATCTCTAAGACACTTTTTTTTTTTAAAGATAGAGACAAAAACAGCTAGAAACAGAGAATAAAAGAGACCACAGCACCAAAGCTTCCTTCAATACAGTAGGGGCCAGGCTAGAACTTGGGTTTGCACATGAATGACAAAACAACACATGATCCAAGTGAGTTAGTTTATTGGTCCAACATGTCCTATTCTCTTTTTTTTTCTTAATAACTTAAATTAAGTAGAAAAAAAATTAAGTAGAATTTGAATGAGCATCTACGCCCGTTTTTCAAAGCAGGGAAGATCTCTATTATATGTGGAAAATGAGAGACATGTATTCATGTAATTAAAATCATATTAAGTTTAATTTTTCTTAGAAAATTTGAATGCCATGGTTGCAGGAAAATTACTAATCCATACTGTGCATTCTGAAAGCTGTGTAACAGTGTCTTCCCACACCCTCCACCCCCTTGCTATTATCCATTTCTCCCTTTCTTTGTCTACATTTGTTTACATCACACACCACTGGTTGTATCACCTCTTAGCAGTCATTTTTAATGAAAATGTTTCAGTGTGGTATTTATTATGCTAACATAATGACTAATAATAAAAGATCTAATGAGATAAATGATACATATAAGATGCATTCTTACCTTGTTTTTTAAGAATGAATAAATGCTAAGATAATCGAGTTGCTAAGCATGTTCAGTTTATACTTACTGAGTGTGTGCACTTGGCGACATTGCCTTCTAATACATATTAAGGCTGGATTAGTCACTGTGCTATGTCGTTTATCTAAACATGATTTGTGACCTTAAACTTCCTGTTTGTTCTCATCCAACCTCACCTTATAGAGCCACATTTAATCTGTTTTTTTCCCTAGCACTAGTGCTTACAGAAACCCATATTCTCTGACATTTAGAAAACACTGTTGCCCACAAAAGCCATTAACATCTAAAGAAATTAAATTAAAATTCATTTAAAGGCCTTATACATCCTCAGAACATTTTTAAGATATGAACTTTTTCAAAATTCTTGAATAAAGTCTTTCAAACAGATTTAAATTTGTCAAACCCTGATGTTTCTTCACTTTTCTCTTTTTTCAGGCTAATAGATGGTGAAATGATAACCTGATTAGGATATTTGATATTGTACAAGTAGATAGTGCTTTCTTTAGATTAGACTATTAAGATGTTGAACGTTTGAACTGCCAAACAGGAAAGCAAGTTAATTATTTATTCTGTCATCTTAGTAATATAGCAGTGGATCTAAGAGCATATTCAAAGAATATAATAATGTCAACTACCACTAAATCCAATAGGAATTGGAAGAAGACAGTTAGATTAGGCTGGAGAAATAATTGAGGTGGGATTTATGAGGTGATGTGATTTCCTAAGACTAGAATGAGACTGTGAAATATGTTCAATAAACAATCTTGTTAAGCATACAGAGTCACTGCCATACACATATAAATAGCTTTCCTGTTCCAGGGGTCAGAGAACTAGAATGAAGAAAAAATGCTCTTTTCCTAAAGGGCATTCATTTGTAATTCAAAAAAAGTTTTACATAGTAAAAATTAGACAGTTTTTGGTATATTACACCAAAGTAAAGGACTCTGGGGAAGGAAGACAGAGGTAGATTTGGGCGGGGGGCATTGAGGTCCTGGCACATGATAGTGGAAAAGGGCCCAAGTTGGGGTTGAGAGTGTTTCGTTGACATGGTGAGATGAGAAATTTTACCCATGTATCAACCACTGTACTACAAGCCATTAACTCTTGATATAAAATGTGTTTTAATACTAAAATATGGGCCTGAAATCAGATCTGCATTTAGTTCAGTCTTTCCTTTCTAATTGTACAATACCAGATAAGTGACCATAGTTTCAGTTTTGTAATCTGTGGAAAGCAGATAGCCTTAGTGTCTGTATGCAGAGTACTACACACTTAACCTGGCACATGGGAAGCGCCACATAATGGTAGTTATTATATATTATTGTTACTAATAATACTAATAATTATAATAGTGGTAACGTATACCATTATTAAAGTTCCAAGGTAAAAGAATCTTCCATTATTTTCTTTCTTTCAGTGCAACAAGCTGCTTTCCACGTTTTTCTAAATGTAGAATTCTAATCAACTGGAGCTCCTTGTAGAACGAAGATAGTTCTACTGTAATTAGTCATTGTAGAGTTGAAGGGGGTTTTCTCTTGGGATATGATTTCATTTTACTGTCATCAATTCTTAAATTAGTTCCCTTTAATAAATTTCTAGCATTAAACATTTATTCTGCTGAACTCAGTTTTCATGCTCCCATTTTGGTAATTTAATTTTGTTTTCTTTTAATTAAAAGAACTGTTTTCTAATCAAGGAACTGAAATGATACAAATACAGGAAGAATTTCCTGTTTTTAATGTTTATTTATTATTATTTTATGGTAACATGTGTCCTACCAGTTGGACTATCTTCTAATACTTTCTCGTTGTTTCTGATTCATTTCTGATCCATTCTAAAATGCCCATTCCAGGAGTCGGGCAGTAGCACAGCGGGTTAAGCGCAGTTGGCGCAAAGCACAAGGACCAGAGAAAGGATACCAGTTCGAGCCCCCAGCTCCCCACCTGCCGGGGAGTCACTTCACAGGCGGTGAAGCAGGTCTGCAGGAGTCTTTCTTTCTCCCTCTCTGTCTTCCTCTCCTCTCTCCATTTCTTTCTGTCCTATCTAACAATGACGACAACATCAATAACAACAACGTAAAACAAGAACAACAAAAGGGAAAATACATACATTTTTTTCTAAAAAATTGTTTAAAAAAATGCCGTTTCCTATTTGTCCTCCCCTATTTGTTGATTTAGTTAACTGTTTCCTATCTTTTACTGTTAACTGAAGAATTAACTCCTTTAAGAAAACTTTCTCCTTTTATACAGACAGATGATATGTCTCCACTCATAACAAGGGTGGGGGAAGATTTGGCCCACAGACCCTTGTAAGACCTGTGAAATCATTTGCTCTAATCTTGCCAAGGCAATCTCAGATTTTGTCATAGCAACATTAAGTGCTTTTTTAAAAATGCATTTATTTATTTATTCCCTTTTGTTGCCCTTGTTTTTTATTGTTGTAGTTAATATTGATGTCGTTGTTGTTGGGTAGGACAGAGAGAAATGGAGAGAGGAGGGGAAGACAGAGAGGGGGAGAGAAAGATAGACATCTACAGACCAGCTTCACCGCCTGTGAAGCAACTCTCCTGAAGGTAGCAACCCGGGGCTCGAACCGGGATCCTTTTGCTGGTCCTTGTGCTTTGCGCCATGCGCGCTTAACCCACTGCACTACCGCTCAACTCCCATAAGTGCTAATTTTTAAGTTGATAATTTCGAATGGTCTGCAAATGGTGAGATAAATATCCAAATGGTTCTTAGTAGAAAAAAGCCTCCCCATCCCTGGCTTATCACAGAGCAACTATCACCATGGATTTTAACTATTTATATATTTATATCTCTATTTAGATCGTAAATTCTTCAAGGACAGCATCTTTAATATGTATGTATCTTCTCAATAGCATATTATCGATAATTTCTATAGAATTATGAAAATTTATAGCAAAAATAGAGATAAGAGAAAACACATATAGTCAACTAGAGGGAGATAATATAATGGTTATGCAATAAGACTCATGTCTAAAATTTCAAGGTCCTTGGTTCAATCTCTGAAAAAAGTACTCCACATAATTTCTCATTAGGGAATGTAAAGTCCAGCCTCAATGATATATCCATATTTACCTGCCAGAATGGAAGAGAAAAAAAGAATATAATACCCAGACTATACCAAATTTTTAGATAGAACTTAGAGTAACTGAAGCAACTGCTTGTAAATTGGGGGGTAGGATAGTGCAGAGACACACCTGGTTAAGTGCACATGTCAGTTACCATGTACAAGGACCTGGGTTCGAGCCCCCACTCCTCACCTGCAGTAGGGAAGCTTCACAAGCAGTGATGCAAGTACTGGAGATGTTCTCTTGTTTCCTTATCTACCTCCCTTGCCCCTACTCATTTCTCTTTTGTCCTATCAAATACGAAAGAATTAAAACAAAAACAAACAAACAAAAACAAACCAAAAAAGGTCAAAAGAAGTGGTGTATCCATAGTGCAGGCATCAAGCTCTTATCGAAGCAATAACCCCGATGGCAAAAATAAATAAATAAATAAATAAATAAATAAATAAAATACGATAAAAGAGAAGTATATTGGTTTGGCTGTTTGAGGGAAACTGACTGATAGCATTTATTAAAGCTGATAATACTGCAATTCCACTTCTAGGAATTCTGCCCAGGCTGAAATGAATGTCCACCAAAAGATAGTATGAGAATTGTATAGTATTTTATTCATAATGGTTCCCACATTGCAACATCACAATGTTCAGTAGTAGGATGATTAAGTAAAGCTATGTTCTTTTTTATGTTTGTATGTGTGACCTTAAAAAGTTCATCTTTTCTTTTTTCACTAGTGATTTAATATTTAATACAGTCTATTATCTATCTATCATCTACTGTATATGGTAATGATTATGATGAAGTCATGATATTATCACTGCCTCTACAGGAGATGTAAAGATAGGGAAAGGGATTGGTGGAAATTTGGGGGGGGGTGAAGTTATCTATCTTGATTCAATGAACAAAATACATTATTTCCTTAATTAGTGGTGTTTACATAGCTATATATACATTATTCATTAAACTGTATACTAATATGTATACCTTATTATATATAAATTGCATGTTATGCATACTAAAAATCATTCAAAATCCTAAATTCCCTAGTAAATACAATTTTGAACTTCCCCACATCATTTTGCAATTATTGTCCCTGTATTAATTGTGTACATTATCAATTACTCTTTAAATATCTTAAACTTCAAGATGGTTAAATATAATAAGCAACCCCCCCCAACACTTTAGAGGATTGTCAGCAGGAATGACAGATTAAGGACCTACAAAATTCCTCTGTTATGAAGTCTATGAGAATGCTGACAAAATTGTCACAGTTTACTCAAAAGTCTGAAAGGTAACCAAGAACTTGCAATAATCTGAAGATTGTTTAAAGTGACTGACTGAATCATAGTAAGAACACAAAGTTTGTGACATTTTGTCTTAGATCATACCTTCAACCATACCTTCTCCCTAGCAATGTGATAGCCATAAAGATGAATATTCTTGTAGTGGTGAATAATTCTCAATCTAGAAGCTTCTGGAGAAAGGCAGTGTTCTGGTGGATAGGTTAAATTTCTTCCAAAATCAATTTTCATATAGATGTCATACTTTTACCTCACAATTCCCAAAAATATTCTCATTTTTGAATTTGCCTTTACTTGATCTAACTTTGACTTCAGTTCAGGCAGATAATCTTTTCTGCAATGGTAATCACCAAAAACCATTTACATTCTAGTTATATAGTATCATATCTACCTGTGGTAACAAAGAGTAATTGGAAGAAATCACAAACTAATAAAAAAAATGTAAAAAAAAAAATAGAAGGAAAATCTATGGAAGGAGTAGTTGCAGAGCTTTAAAACTAAGAAATCCTCCCAGGATCTAAAAAGACAGGTATGTGAGAAGGTTGTCCAGTAAAGCAACCAGAAGGTCTAAGCTCTTACCTTGCCAGGATAGCATGGGGGTGCCTCTTTCTGGGCGCATACTCTCTGGGCTGGAGAGAACTCAACTGGAGCCAGCCTGGGCTACTACTTACTCAGCGACATGAGGGAGATGACTCAGGAACCAAAAATGTGGTGAAACAATGCAATGTCTTTATTGATCAGAGTGCCATGGCTTTTAAAAGTCAGACCCTGAAATGGCAAGTCAGAAACAGAGATGGCTAGGAAAGGGGCGAAGAAAGGCAAAATTAGGCTGGAAAGGTAGGAACTTCCTTAGCAACTGTTGCGTAGGTTTTAACTGGCAGGATTAATTAATACCCTGGAGTCAGGGAAGGTCTTGAGGGTAGAAACAAGATAGATCAAAGGAATGGAGTAGGTGGGGATCTTTCAGGAAAAACAATGATTATGTAAATAGGCCATAGTATCAGGAATGCAGAGTGCTTTGTGAGGCTCCTCACAATTTCCTGACATTACCTCTAGCTGGATTGCGGACTCATGCATGTAGAAAATGAAGGCTAATATGAAGTAGTAAACTACTGGTGTTTTCTAAGCATTGCTAAATATACATGTAGACCTCCTCAACAAAGGCTATGGATATGAAGGAGTTTATGGAAAGTTCTGTCTAATGAATAAGTAATCATGAAACTAATGGAACAGTCTTCAGTGGCCATTCAGCCAAAGGATAGTGACTTTACCAAAATTATTCAGGGAAGTCATTAAACAAATATTGACAACAATAGTAATAGTCATGACAAACACTAGGGAGGAATCACAGTTGACATATTATTTAGAATATCAAGCTTAGAAAGAGAGATATGCAAATAAATTAAAAGGTATGGATAATACACAGGGAAAAAAAGTCCATGAAAATATACTCCAGTATAATCCAGAGCTGAAGATACTAGGCAAAGATTTTGATACATTTAAAATAATTAAATAAAATAAATAGTTAAATTTAGTAATTAACTATCCAAATAATTAAAGGAATTTATATCTACTAAGAAATTCTTTTTTTTTTTTTTAATTTTTTATTTAAGAAAGGATTAGTGAACAAAAGCATAAGGTAGGAGGGGTACAACTCCATACAATTCCCAACACCCAATCCCCATAACCCACCCCCTCCCATGGTAGCTTTCCCATTCTCTATCAAAAATATGGAACGCTTCACGAATTTGCGTGTCATCCTTGCGCAGGGGCCATGCTAATCTTCTCTATATCGTTCCAATTTTAGTATATGTGCTGCCGAAGCGAGCACTACTAAGAAATTCTTAATAAATAAATAGAGACATGAATAAAAAAGCAGTATGAAAAGAACTAAAAGAAATACAAATGTACAGTAACTCAAAGAAATTCACTATAGCAGTTCAGTAGCTGTTTTGAGTAGGCAGAAGAAAGAGTCAGTGACCTTGAAGGCAGAATAAGTACAAGTATCCATCAGAGGAAACACAAAAAAGCAGAATAAGGAAAAATGACCTCAGTACCAAATAAGTTTGAGACATGACAGTTGTGCCCATGTATGCTTATAGGAATCACAAAAAGGAGAAAATGAAAAAAGAAATATATATATATTTTAAAGAGTAAAGGTTGAAAAAAATCTTAAAGTTTAGTGAAACTGATTGAATACATTCATCCAGGAGTTTCAACAATCTTCAAAAAGTATAAGCTCCAAAAGATTCATTCACCCTTAGGCTCAACATAGTCAAACCCTCAGAAAACAAAGAAGAAACCTTGGAACTGGCAAAGCAGAAATGACACATTGTGTAATAAGTGTCTCTAATAAAATTCATAATGAATTTCTCATTATCCAGTGGAAGCCTAAAGGCAGTAAGATGACATATTAAAGAGCTCAAAGAAGATATTAAACCAAGGATTCTCCATCTTGCAAACATTTCTTTAAAATGAACAAGAGATTAAGACATTTGTAGATAAACAAACATGGAAACAATGAGTTACTAGCAGGTCTACCATATGTGAAGTACTAGGGAATCTCTCATGCTAAACTAAAAGGGCATTACATACCGTAATTCAGGTACATGTGAAAAGTATAATGACTACCAGTGTATGTAATTATATAGGTAAATATAATCTAGTAAATGTTTGTTTATAATTTCATATTCCCATCTTAAAGATAATTGCATATGGGGCTGGATAGTGGTGCACCCAGTACGACACACATTTTACCATATACAGGACCTGGGTTCAAATCCTTAGCCATCACCTGTAAAGGTGATAACTGGTGAAGCAATGCTATAAGGATCTCTCTCCCTCTCTCTCTTTCACTTCTCTCTTAAAGATCCATCTCTTTCTTCTTCTCTTTCCCTTTCCTCTCAATGTCTCTCTGTCTCTATTAAAAAAAAGAGAACTATATAAAATGATCTTCATAAACTTATATTGGTGGATATGAAATTTATAAAGATGATATTTGCAGTAACAATAGAACCAAAAAAGGAAAAGGAGTGAATTAATATAGAATCACAGTATGGATCACCTATTGAAATTAAGGTATTAGTTATTCAATACAGTTAAAGATAACTCTGGAAAAAAATGTAGAATTTTTTCTAGGTAATATATTATCAAGAAGAGGCATTAGATTCAGACATAAGTAGGTTGGAAATTATCTACTCACAATCTTGATTTTAGTCTGTAAAAAGCTCATGGTATAATAATTGACTGCTGTGAAAAAATACACTAATAGTGTTCTTTTGGGTGATAGAGTGCTCTGGTGGATAGTATAATTGAGGTGTGTCTTGCCAGTTAATTATCAAAAAAGAGGCATAAGCAGTAAATATTTACTGAGGGTTTTTTTCTGGTTTTTGTTTGGCGTATATTATTTAATGGCAGTTGAGACATTTGTGAAATATTGCTTCAGTATAAAGAATGACTTCAAGACTTCCCAATCAGTGTCTGTTCAAAAAAAAAAAAATTGCCACCCCAAATTTACTTTTGAAAGCACAGCAAGGCAGGTTGAAAACACAAAGCTCAATTTAAGTTGCTTAAATTCTGATCTACATTTCTACATTCTAGTAAAAATGTGTCACATTACAAACAGTTGAAGCATATTTGTTTTATTTTGAGAAATAACTGAGAAAATTGTGATTTTTTTTTTCTCTGACAATAGACAGAGATAGCAGTTACTCAGTGAGAAAGAAAGGTTTTGAAGGGAGCATGTCTGGTATCAAACCTGAAGCTCTAGGTAGGCTTCCCCCCCCCCCCCAGATAGAAAAAAAAAAACAGATACAGAGAGACAGAGAGCAACACTATAGCACTGTGCTCCCTTCAATAGGGTGACGGCCAGGCTTGAACCTGAGTCTGAGTATTCCAAAGCAAACACACTGTCCAAGTGAGCTAGCTTGCAGATCCTTCCAATTATTTCTAAGAAACTAATGTTAGCTCAAGCTAATTTAATTGGCTGTAAAGCTAGGAGAAGCATTAGTGTAGAATTTCAGACTGAAAGTGGACTTGCAACCTTACACTGAACAAATAAATAAGAGTTTGCATTAATGAGTAACTCCTAGTTAGGAACTGCCTGTCATTTCATGAGAAATTCAAGACAGCAAATACTGTAATCATTTTCCTAAATACAGCTCATTCATTGTGGCTCACAAATCCCCTGAGATAATGACGTACTTCTCTTCTTTAGAGAAAAAAAGAATCCCAAAGGAAAGAAAAAATATACCTTTAAGTGCAATTTACATATTCAATATTCAGTCAAACCTTTGCATGTAGTAGTTTCTTTTAGCTTATCATATTTCATTGCTTTTTAAAGCAAATGACAGTTTTTAGGTAATAGCTTATGTTAAACTCATTGTATTTTATCAGTGCTATATGAAGGTATAAAATTATGAGGTGGAAGAGGTATTATTCTAGTCCAGTGAGCTTTTAAGTATAAGTTGACCCTTCCCTCCACAAAGGATATACATGGAGTTTTTTTTTTTGAACAAATATCACAAATGATTCTTTTCAATATCTGGAAAGCAAAAATGGTTTTTTGATAACTGTTGTCATTCAAATGAGTTATAGGTATGCATCAAATGCAGAAGGATTATAATTTTTTTAAACTTTTTTTTTTTTTTGCCTCTAGGGTTATCATTGGGCCTTGGTGCCTGCGCTATGACTCCTCTGCTCCTGGAGGACAATTTTTCCATTTTGTTGTTGTTGTTATTGTTGTTGTAGTTATTGTATTATTGTTTTTATTGCTGTTGTCATTGTTGGGTAGAACAGAGAAATCAGGAGAGGAGAGGAAAGAAAGATAGACACCTACAGGCCTGCTTCACTGATTGTGAAGTGACCTCCCTGTAGGTGGGGAGCCTGGGATTTGAACAGGAATCTTTACTCCAATCCTTGTGCATTGTGCCATGTGCATTTAACCCACTACCGCCACAGGCCCTGGGATGATTATTTTTGATCCTCTTTAAATGATAGGAAATTAGATCACAATGGTTGTCTGCATGACCCAGTTAAATATTTATTTCCATTCTAAACCACAGTTTACAGTGAGGGGCTATTAAAGCAAAGTATATCAGAAATTTCAAATATGTGACCAAAGCAATAAAAATTGAATTGAGAAAAATCAAATTCTCATAAAATAATGTAAAATTCATGACAGAAAAAAGGAGGCTTTTGACACAAATTATTCAAGGGCCATTCTGATACACACACACACACACACACACGTGTGTGTGTGTGTGTGTGTGTGTGTGTGTGTGTGTATGTGTGCTATGTTTCTCTGAAATTGTATTGTTACTATTATATTTCTAGATTTTTACAGTAAATTAATGATTACTTTTTAAAAAATTGCTGTATCACTGAAAATATTTTCAAATCCTGGGAAGGAATTTTCTTCAGTTTTGAAAATGGCACCCGATGGTACTACATCCAGTTGAGGGCACATGGGAGCATGCACAAGAACCTAGGTTCAAGCCCCCAGTTACCACCTGGAGGAGGGAAGCTTCACAAGTGGTAAGAAGTGCTACATGTGTCTCCATTTCTCAATCCCTCTACCCTCCCCTTCTTAATTTATCTCTGTACTGCCAAATGAGAGAAAGAAAAGAAAAAAAAAAAGAGGAAATAAATAGCTGCTGGAGCAGTGGGTTCATCATGAAGGCATCAAGCCATAGAGACGACCCTGGTGCCTAAATAAATAAATAAATATTTTGAAAATATCACTATTGTCTTCTAAAATGAGCTAGTGTTAATAAGTTTTGTAATTATTTTCTTTCAAATTTTTTATTTATTTTAAAGAGGGACAGGGGCGTGTACTGCTCAGCTCTGGCTTATGGTGGTGATGGGGATTGAACTTGAGACCTCAGAGCCTTGGAATGAAGGCTGTTTGCATTACCATTATGCTGTCTCCTTAGCTCTGTAATTATTTTCTTTATGCTTGGTATTCTGAGAGTTCATGATAGTATGCTTTGATATTTTCCCATTCATTGTTCTGGAGTTTCATTGAACCTGTATAAGTTGAAATGTACACTTCAGCTCTGTTGAGGCACTTGAGAGACTACTTATATTAACAAAACAATGATTTTTGTCCTGCCCTGAAGAATGCAGAGTGGGGGAAAAAAAATAGGGTAGGGAGGTAGATAGCATAGTGGTTATGCAAAGAAACTGTCATGACTGAGGCTCCAAAGTCCCAAGTATAATCACGCACACCACCATAAGCCAGAGCTGAGCAGCACACTGGTATTAAAAAATAATAATAATAAAATTTAAAAAAAAGGTAAGGACACACCCAGAAAGCTCATAGTCCCAGCAAGCCCCTCCATTTTAATTAGTTGCTAGAAGGATGGCATGAGTTAACCTGGCTGCATCCTGTCTACAGGGATATTTTTAGGATAAGCAAGTCAAATAATCTTTGGTCCTTAAATCTTCCCAGGAACAGAGAGCTCTGATTAAATTAACTCTGTGAGATCAAGGGTTTGCTTTGAAGTTATGATCAGTGCTTTTTCCTTGACCAATTAATTAAGAATGTTAGAAACCAACCTCTCGGCTAACTGAACATGTTAGAAATTCACTCTCTCTCCCTCCTTTTTTTTTCTCCCTGAGCCTTAAATCTGATATGCAGGTGGATCTAAGTTATTGTCTGGGAATATGATGTCATGGCTGGAAAAAGGACCAGAAAGCTAGATCAGGGAAGAGAGTAGCTCCCAAATATGGGAAAGGGGTATAAATATTGTTGACCCCATCGATTTGATGTGATCTGGGGCCCATATTCATCTTAGGAGCTTATGTGACCTCTGCATCCCTGTAGATCTGAGCTCACATTCTGTGGTCATGAGTAGGAACATTCCAAACTGCCCCAATATCGACCCATCTTCCTCAGGTGTAGCATAGAGTATGTTTGTAGTTCATCCTCCCTTCGGAGGATAGAACATTCTCTACCATTGTCCATCCAAGTTGAGGGCAAGGTCCTATGGGGGGCCCACAAAGGGGTCTATTTTGTTGTTCCTGATAGAGGTGACCAGTAACAATGGAGAGAGGGATTTATTCGGGTTCTAGGCCCATCAAGTCTGTTTAGGAATCTCAGGACTCTCCAAACAGTACTCCCAGAGGATTAAAGACTAGGAAAGCTATCAGGGGAGGGGATGGGATACAGAGTTCTAGTGGTGGGAACTGTGTGGATTTCTGCCCCTCTTATCCTATGGTTTTGTCAATGTTTCCTTTTTATAAATATAAATAAATTTAAAAAAAAGGAATTCACTCTTTTCTAAAGATCAGTTATGTGTTCCTTTTATAGATCCAACTTATAAACAAACCAAGCCTACAAAGGCACTCAGAAGAAATTTGATGACTATTCCTCAGGTCTGCATCTTCAGTTTGGTTTTGATGAATATCTCTAATAAGTTTCTCTTCTACTAAACTTTTAGTTGGCGTCACAGCAGAGGCTGTTCCAGTTGACAAAAATCACAAGGAAAAGAAATTTTTGAAAGAGATAAGCCATAGCCACACCTAATGCCGCTGAGAATGACAGCACATGAGACCCAAGACCCTACAAAGATACTTACTCTATATTATAGATGATTTATTACTCTTTCTTAATTTATTTTCCCTTTTTGTTGCCCTTGTTGTTTTTCATTGTTGTTGTAGTTACTATTATTGTTATTGATGTCATCTTTGTTAGATAGGACAGAGAGAAATGGAGAGAGGAGGAGAAGACAGAGAGGGGGAGAGAAAAGCACCTGCAGACCTGCTTCACTGCCTGTGAAGTGACTCCACTGCAGGTGGGGAGTCAGGGCTGGAACCAGGATCCTTATGCTGGTCCTTGCACTTCGCACCATGTCCCAGAACTGTGATATGTGATTCTCCCACATCCGTCTCTGAGTAATCCTTATTCCTCTGTCCTACCCAAATTCGTATAAAGTGTTTCCTTTTGAAGAGTACTGTAGAGTTGATTTAGAAAATATTTTAAAATCATTTCTAGGGGACTGAGTAAAGACACACCCATTAAGCACATGCATTGCCATGCTGAAGGACCTAGATTTAAGTCTGGATCCCCTGCTGCAGGGTCGAAGCCTCGGGAGTGGTGAAGCAGGTCTGCAGGTGTCTCTCTTTTCTCCCTCACTCTCTATCTCCTCTTTTCTCACCATTTCTGTCTGTCCTATTTAAAAAAAAATAGAATTAAAAAATAAAGAAAAAAATGGCCACCAGGAGCAGTGTATTCATAGAACAGGGAGTAAATCCACTGATAATCCTAGTGGCGATAAAAAATAATCCAAAGATATATTCACTAATTTATTTATTTATTTATTTTTAGTATTTTTTAATTGATTTAATAATGACCGACAAGTCTGTTGGATAAGAGGGGTACATTTCCACATAATTCCCACCACCAGAGTTCTTCATCCCGTCTCATCCCATCCCCTCCATTGGAAGCTTTTCTATTCTTTCTATTGGAAGCTTTCTATTCTATCCCTCTGGGAGTACGGACCCAGGATCATTATGGGATGCAGAAAGCCTGGCCACTTGTAATTGTTTCTCTGCTGGATGTGGGTGTTGACAGGTCAATTCATTCTCCTAGCCTGTTTCTATCTTTCCTTAGTGGGGCAGGGTTCTCGAGAGGTGAGGTTCCAGGAAAGTCAGGTTGGCATCTTGGTGGCAGAGTGATGTAGCTGAAGGGTTGACATCTCATGTCTGGCTTCTCTGGATATTGTCCAAAGTGACAAAGTGAAACATGTTGAGGTGGTAGTGGTTGCACTGATTTGGTTGAGATCAGCAGAAGCTGTATCAAATGGTATAGCTTGAGAGAAGCATGATGGAAAATGAGCCAAGCCCCAGAGGTTCCAGAACTGAGAGAAATGGGAGCTTTATACAGAATAGAGGAGGTTCCTGCTGTCGTAGAGTTTAAGTAGGCAAAAAATAATCATTTTTATAACCAAGTTATTGGGGGATTTGGTTTACTTTGAAAATCTCATGTTTAGGATTTACTATACCATACAAGACTTTACCATGATATATGTCATTTAGTACTATTTACAAATAAGTGTATTTTATAAACTGACAAGATGAGTTGCTTCTGGTTTCTGTGGTCTAAGATTATAGGTGTTTTAATATTTTAAAAAAGTCATTTTTAGAAATGTATTAACAATTTAAGCCGGCTGTTAAAATTCAATCAGTTTACCAATTTGGAACCTTAAGTACTTAGATAGAAGGAATACATATGTAGAACTGTGATCTATACTTCAAAAAGTTCAAGACACTCTTATATTGATTAATTAGTGATTTATAAGACTATAAGTTAGGGGCCCAGGTGGTAGTGTAGCATATTAAGCCCAGTGCAAGGACCAGCTCAAGGATTTCGGTTCAAGCCCCTGGCTTCCCCCCTGCAGGAGAGTCACTTCACAAGTGGTGAAGCTGTTCTGCAGGTGTCTTTCTCTCTTCCTGTCTTCCCCTCCTCTCTTGATTTCTCTCTGTCCTATCCAATAACAATAATAATAATAACAACAACAGTGATAAACAACAAGGGCAACAAAAGGGGAAAAATAGACTTCAGGAGCAGTGGGTTTGTAGTGCAGGCACCAAGCTCCAACAATAACCCTGGAGGCAGAAAAAAAAAAGACTCTAAGTTAATAGGAGTGTATATTAATACCATTCCTGCCACCAAACGTCTTAGTCCCTACCCCTAGCCCTCTGTAGTGGAGCTGAAAATCTACCCTCACCCTCCTCCCAGAGTATTTTACTTTGGTTCAATAATCCAAACAGTGAATTTCTGCTTTGCTTTTCCCTTTCCATTCTTCTTACTCAGTTTCTGTTTCTGAGTGGGATCATCCCATACCTGTCTTTCTCTTTCTGATTTATCTCACTTAATATAATTCCTTCTAACACCATCCAAGATGGGTTCATTATTTTTAATAGCTGAGTAGCATTCCATGATGTATATATACCACAATTTTCTCAGCTATTCATCTGTTGTTGGGCACCTGGGTTGTTTCCTGGATTTTGCTATTACAAATTGTACTGCTATGAACGTAGGTGTACACATATCTTTTTGGATGGGTGTTCTTGACTCCTTAGGATACACCCCTAGGAGAGGTATTATTAGGTCATGAGGAAGGTCCATTTCTAGCCTTGTGCAGGTTCTCCAGGCTATTCTCCATAAGGATTGCGCCAGTTTACATTCCCACCAGCAGTGCAGGAGGGATTTTTTTTTTATTATTCCCCACAACCTCACCCCTTTGTGAATGTCATACATCAGAAAGGATAGCAACAACAAATGCTGGAGAGGTCTTCTCATTGTTATCTTTATTTGCATTTCTCTGACAATCAGAGACTTGGAACAATTTTTCATATGCCTATTGGCCTTTTGTGTCTCTTCTGCAGTGAATATTCTGTTTGTATCTTCTCTTCACTTTTGAATTGGGTCATTTGCTTTTTTGTTGTTGCTAATTTTGGTGAGTTCTTTATATGTTTCGGTTATTAGCCTCTTGTCTGATGTATGACATGTAAAGATCTTCTCCCACTCTGTGAGGAGGTTTTAGTTGACTCCCAACTGAGTTCTGACAAAAGGTTTAGCTTTGGAAGTTTAACTCCACAGGTGGGCAACTTTGTCTCTGCACTTATTTCTCCAAACAGTCCTCCTCTGGCCTGGAGGATGGGAGTTCGGATAACTGGAAACCTCTAGGTTTTGCTTTTCCTTTATGCTCTTCACTTTAAATAGTGAGGATTAAAGACATTTGGTTTCATTTCTCTAGTTGCCATTGGCTGAAAACCTTTCTAGAAAATCTCAAACATAACATCTAGCTAATCTGGAAAGTTCTTGAAGGAAGTTTCTTTTCTTTCTTCTTTCTTTCTTTCTCTTTAAGATTTTATTTATTTATTAATGAGAAAGATAGGAGGAGAGAGAAAGCACCAGACATCACTGGCACATGTGCTGCCAGGGATAGAACTCAGGATCTCATGCTTGAGAGTCCAAAGCTTTATCACTGTGCCACCTCCTGGACCATGGAAATTTCTCATCAATGAGTCTAACTGTTAATGTATGTAAGATCATCCAAGGCCAATGTCCTGCTTAACAAATAGTAACCAGTTACTTATATATAACCTAAAATCTACAAGGTAATTAAGGAAGTAGAAATGAAAGAAATTATATGCTTGATACCTGATAAGTGAATATTTCCATTATGAGAGTGTGGGTATTCATAAGTAGTAGGACATACATATCATCCTGTAGCACTTAATGGACCCAGGTTTGTCCAGTTTTGTTTTTCCATAGTATTATTTCTATCCCACAGTGTCATTACTTCAGAATTTAACTATATATTTTTCTCTAGGCAAAGAATAGCAACTTGAATAATGGTACAATGAATTCTTCCCTGAAGCCTCCTTGAGTCTATTGTATATCCTTTATATCTCTTAGAACTTATATTTAATCATTCCTTGTATTCCTAAAAATCTTTAAGTAAAATGAAAGTATAGCTATGCATAATTTGGCGCCAGAAGCACTCCTGATTTTGGTAGAAGTGTGGAGTGAGCACAGGCTTAGAGGTGGGGACTTCTGAGTGTCACACATGGTGACAACATTATCTTTTTTCAGCATCTGGGGCAAATGATCAGCAAAATTGCCCCTAAATGAAATAATGGCCAGGAACTTAGTGGCACTTAATCTGTACTTTCCAGAGAGATTTAATCAATTGGCAGAGTCCTTTGAGTTTAAGCAAGTTGGAAAAGAAGAACTACAAAATACTCAAAATTCTACATGTAAATTCCGTGAAAATATGTTCTCTTTTGGGGAGTTGAAATCTAGGAAGACAAAAATTGTATTTCCAACTAGTACACAAAACAGTATTCTTTTCCCTATAAATAAAGGATGTATAAAAATATATACCAGGACAGCCTGTGTTGTGTTTGAATAAAAATATAGGGAACTGGTCCTTTTCCTGCTTTAAATCCAGTCAGTTTATCAGAGACTCCTTTTTCCCCAACACTCGATTTGCTCACAGACTCACTGAGGGTATAACTGAAGCCAGTTGACACTGCTTAGTAATCCTACTAGACTTTTATATTGCAAGAATGGAGAACTGGCAGAGATGGTGACATGTGTATGTATATAACTATACTTTTGTTGTTTTCTATATGCTTACTTGTTAGTTTAATAAACTAGAAAAGTTATTTAGCACTTCTATGCAGCAGTTGTAGAATCTAACATAATAGACTATATGATATGTTGTATAGTACGTAGAATAGAACGAAATTATAGGTGCACAATGATGGATAGAGATTATGTAGTAGTATTATAATGTTACCAGACTGTAGTATTCATTTCCTCAGTCCCACCTCAGTATTCACTACTTTTGTAACAATTATGCACCTAGCAGTATTCTATGAGAATACAAACTCTGGTCTTGCAATGCATAAACTTTATATTTTGTTGAAATTTTCCATTGAACTTCATGTCAAATAACTCTGACTTCACCACCTTTTTACCATACTTCAAATTTTGAGCAGCTCTTAGCTTGTTCTCTATACTGAGTTTTTGTAAATTAATATTCAATGCTATGTTAGTGCCAACATTAGGCTAAAGTACTACTTAATAATCAAGTATTACATAAATCAGAAAGACAGAAAACACATACTTTAAATGTGATCTCCAGTACTTTACTATTTTTTAAAGTTTGGCTTGGAGTTATCTTTGATTTAACATTAAAGGATTACATTTGTTAACCTATATGGTGATTATGTGTGCCTGCTACCCAATATTTGCTGTTTGTGTCATCATTTAGTTTGCAGTAGACTTTGGTCCTATCTGTTCATGTAGAAAAAAAAAATTAAACAAAACCAGGGAAGCAAGACTAAGAGTTAAGACATAAAGACATAGTATAAGTACAAGGAGAACCAAAAGTTCAATCAAAATCTGGGAGAAATACAACTAGGATGGATCATGTACAAGGAACTCATGTTATGGGTGTTGAATATTTGTGGATCTCCCAATTCATCCCATAATGTGGCTGCTCTCTGGGAACTGAAGTAGTAACTTAAAAAACAGATTTCACATGGCCAGTTTTCAATAGACTGTAGTTTCTAACAACAATTTTAGCATTGTGCAATAAAGTTTAGAGGGTGACCATATATCCCTTTTTTCTTTCTTCCTACCTCTGCACTTTTTCCTGTTAGCATCTTGCACTAGCATGCTTTGGTTACAACCGAGGAACCAATACATTGTTATCGATTCAAAGTCATAATTTACATGAGTGCTTACTTACTCTTGGTGTTGTTCAGTTCTGTGGAGTTTTGACAAGCATACTGGGTCATCTACATCATTATAGCAACATAACTGAATAATTTCTATTCCATAACAGTGTCCTGGACTCTACATATTTATCTCTCCCTCTTCCTTCTAAACTTCTGGAAAGCACTGATCTTTTAGGTCTCTCCATAGTTTTGCATTTTCCAAGTTGTAATATAGTTGGAAATAGTGAAAATGTAACTTTTTTCATACTGGCTTCTTTTATTTAGCAATGCACATTTAAGCTTTCACCTTTTTATGACTTCATAGTTCTTTCTATCACTGAATAATTTCCCTTTGTATGTATGTACTACTGTGTATTTATTCATATGTTGAAGGACATTTGTTAATTTGCAAGTTTTGGAAATTATGAAAAAAAAATAGGCTGCTATAAACATTAATGTTTAGGTTTTTGTGTGAAGTTACATTTTCAGTTCATGTGGTGATGTAATCTAAGAATGTGATTTCTGAATCTTAAAGTAAACCTAGCTTCCGAAGTGACTATATCCTCTTTAATTTCCACCAGCAATGAATTAGACTTTGGTATCTTTGCCAGAATTTGATATTTATATTAAATTTTAGTTATTCTAATAGGCTTAATTTGCAGTTTCTAAGTGAAAAGTACATAGAATATGCTTTCGTATTTTTATTTCTCATCTACAGTCTTCATTGGTCAGGCGTTTTTATCTTTTGCTGAATTTTTTTTACTTTCTTATGTTGAATTTTAGAAGTTCTTTCTATATTTTGGATACAAAATGACTATCAGATGTATATTTTATAAATATCTTCTCTCAGTTTATGATTTGTCTTTTTATTCTGTTGGCAGTATCTTTCTCAGAGCAGAAGTTTTATTTTTTATTTTTTTTCTTAACCAGTGCTATTAAATTCTGCCTTTTTTCACCAAACCTGGATCTGACTTTTATGTCTGCTATTAACTATTCAATTTAGTGACCATATTTAGTATCTGTATCCTCTTTCCATTCCTCTTGCTGGAGCTTCAGCTTCCTCATATTAAAAAAAACTATAAAAATTATTTCTCAGAATAGTTTATGAGAGGGTTAAGAGATTATTATGAGAAAGTAGAAAAATATTTCACACTTTGTGACTGTTGACAAAATATATTCTCCTTATATCCTATAGGTAATATCCCAAACCTGAAAGCAACCCAATGTCTAACAACAGATGAATGGTTAAGAAAGATGTGGTAAGTCTATACAATGGAATATTACACAACTGTAAGAAATGATGACACATTTTTCTTTCCCATATCTTAGAAGGAACTTGAAGGAATTGTGTTAAGTGAGATAACCCAGAAATCAAAGGGCAAATCCTAGGTTATGTCATTTATAAATGACACTTAAGAAGCAAGGCAAGAAAAGGGATATGTAAGATGAAGCTTGAACTGGGTGGGGTGTATTGCAGCAAAGCAAATTACTCTGGACTGGAGGGAAGTCGGGGGCAGGTATTAGATATATAGTGCAGGATAAAGGTACTTGGGTTGATTGGTGGGAGTGGTGTGCAGACACCTATCATAAGAACCTGTATCCATATACCAACAACTGTTTTGAAAACCATTATTTCCCCAATGAAATGATAAAAAGTACTCCTCAAAGAATCCTTGAATTTATCATAATTTTTTCCTTATATGCCATAATTTACATAATTTCCAGGATAGACTCCTTGAAGGATTCAACAGATAAACACACACACACTCACACACACACTCACACACACACACACACACACACACACACACACACACAACGTATAATTTGAGAGAATTAATGCTTTATAGCACAATCATTGATATATGAGTACAATTTCGTTATAAACAAGGACCTCACAGATATCTTCCACCCCTCCCTCTCCCTGTTCCCTCCAACCCTAGCCCTTCCTCTGATGCAATACACCATGCTTGTGTCCACTCTACATTTCTTTTTGTATCCTCCATCCCTGTCCCTATTTATCAAGTCCTGCTTATAAGTGGGATCATTTGGTGTTTGTCTTTCTCTTTTTGACTTATCTCACTTAATGTCCTGTAGTTCCATTCAAGATGTCTCCACGGCGACAACCTCATTTTTAATAGCCGAGTACTATTCCATTGTGTAGATATACCACTGTTATTTAGCCACTCATGTATATATAATTGCTTTTCTGTGGTTTTTATTTTATTTTTTATTGGGGAATTAACAGTTTACAGTAAATACAGTTATTGCTACATGTGTAAAATGTCTCAGTTTTCTGCAAAACACTCTCACCCCTAGCCTAAGTCCTCCTCCAGTATCTTGCACTTGGACCTGAACCTCCCCATACCCTGCTCCCCTTCCCCCAGAGTCCTTTACTTTGGTGCACTACACTTTTCTCTATTTCCATGACATCCTGTTACTGTGCGAGAGGCTAAGCTCTGTCACACACTTCAGAGGCTTCAGTCTTTCTCTTTGACATGACCTCAATTTATGTTTGTCTCATTTTACTATGAAGTGCCAGTAACTCCTATTTTTATATCCCATTCTTCCTGCTTCTATAGTGGACTAGTTCTTTGAAACTCAGTTTAGTTATTATCCTGGGCACACCCTCTCCAGGCTGGTGTAATTCTTCTGTTTCTTCCTAGCACCTTCGTTTATTTATAAGTCTTCTCAGAACTTTAAGCTCTCTGAAGGATATGGTGGTATCCTTAGCATCAAGCACATAGTAGGTATTTGTTACTGAATAAAAATACTGTATTGGATTCTACTAAAAAAACGAAACAGGCACCCATTTACTGTCTTGCATATTCCAGTCACCTTAAAATATGTTAAGTGAACAAATGAGTAGATATATGCATGAATACTCAAGCCAGTGTAGAGAGGAAGTTTCTCTTGAGAACAGGATTTAAATGACTTTCCAAGGGTTTCACAACTGTTTTTAAAGTTGATCTATTTGTTATCAAAAGATACATTGGGTACAAAATTAACAATAGCTTTTTAAAAGTAATTTTATTAGGGAATTTAATGGTTTACAGTATAGTTGTTAATGTATTAGTACAATTTCTTATCTCCCCATGATAGCAACCTGTATGCAAAATACACTCACCCATCATGTTAAGTGAGATAAGCCAAAAAAGGACAAATACTAAATTATCTCACTTATATGTAGAACTTAAGAATTTAGACAGAAAGGGAAAACACAGACTGAAATTTGGAATGGTTGTCTTATAATACTACAAATAAAAGGACTATAGTAGCAGTTTCAATATTAAGAATACTATATATAGTAAACACAATAATTATGTGACTATAGAAATCTGGGATCAGATCATAGATCTGCTATAAAATTCTCTAGAATGAATAACTTGTTAGGGATTGATAATATGCTAATATAAATAAAATTATCCTTTTGCATGTCTACTGAGTTGCAGAGTTCTTAAGTGCTTATATCACCTACTATGTGCTATGAGTTGATTAGTACCTATCCTACATAATTTAGTATTTGGTTATATGTCCATTTTCTAATAGCTTCATGTCATTCAGATGTCACCGATGTTATCTCTAGTTTCAGAGATGAGTCTAGATGAATTTATACTAGGCAGTGTATAATCTCTGGGAAAGAGATTGGAACTAAAAGTCAAGTTAAATGAATGGGCATGTGACTATTTCCCAGGAAACGTTGACTGTTTGTCAGATGGCTCCTCTGTACCCTCACCTTTCACTCTGAACTAAATAAATATTTTAAAAAAGAGAAATGACAGAGTCTCATTCTCCTTTTGAACTCTGAGGGGAAATGGCATTACAGATTGCAGTATAAAGAGTTTAAGCAAAGGGCTGGGGCACATACTTGTTATTATTGAGTGCCTGCACTGGGGAGCTAATTTTGCTTATTTCTTAATAGTAATTTTGAGGTGGCAACTGAAAGTAGCCTAGCTAGTACCTATTGAAACTTTTTCAATGCTTCATCTAAATTAATATGTACAGTGGTGTCTTCCCAACTTAGCACTGAAAGAGAATAAAAGCTTCTAACAGTTTCCCTAGGCCTAACTTCTAGGAATAAGCAAGAGACATCACTGCTCCCCCACCCTGCCTTTTCTCACTGTTTCCTCCTCCCCCTTTTCTTATAAATAAATTCTAAAGAATTAAAAAAATAATTCTTAGCTCATGGGTAGGACAAAAATAGGCCATGGGACACTTTGTGTCCCATGACACGTTGTGCTATATATTAGAGCAAAGACAAAAAGTTTTCTTTTTTACACTATGGCTAACATGTTCTCACTATCAGTGTAATTTTTTTTTTTTTTTGGATTGATTCCTTTCTAATAATGGGCTATTGGTAAGCAGTAGTCTACTGCACTTGAGGGAAGAAAGTAACGAGGAGACTCTGAACATGAAGGTGATAAGAAGAATCACCAGTGGAGATCAGGGAGTGATGCATCTTTTCTGGTAGCCTGTAAAGCTGAATGAAGTCTGCCTTGAGGTCATTTTGCCTTTTTTCTTTGGATTATCTAATGGTAGCCAAGAGCAAAATGTCTCCCTGAGGATGTAACATCCCATAAGCTGAGAAGCTGAGTATTAGCACAAGGAAGAGAGAGCAGGAAAGGAAGACTATATGCTTTCCTGGAGCTGTTAATAATATACTGGACAAGGGCAATAAATAATTGATAGTTGTCACCTCACTGCTTCTTGGTTATTCATGGGCTTCGAGACGATCCTTTATCTTAGCACCATCTAATCGTGTTACATCACATGCACTCCTCGTCGCTGACATTAATATGTCTGCCAGTGACATGTGCTGCACACCAGCTTTTCAGAGCTATCACCAACTGCTGATCTGCGCCAGTCAAGAGCAATGTAATTGTCACTGGCAGACAGAAATATTACTGCCAGACAGAATAGTGTAAATAATACAGAAAATAACCTCTAACACCAATGACAAATCTCCATAATTAGAGAGAGGTTTCTTCCATCACATCTGCTGCATGTTGCCCCCGAATGAGAACTGCAGTTGTCTGGAGGAAAGCAGGCTCAATTCAATCAGCTGCACACCTGCACTCTTTTGATTATGTCGCAGAGACAGAAAAGGTGTACAGGCTGGAGCAAAGCAATGGGAGACTGTGAGTAGTTTAGATTTCAGTTCCTAATGCCATTGCAAACATCTGCAGAGGCACCACAGTGACTTAGCATCAATTGCCTTCCATGACAATGTGAACACATTAACCCACATATGGTAATTCCTAAGTTTTTGATTCCTAGGTTTTGATTAAGCAGAATGGGAGCACCAAATAAAGGGGGAATAAATTCACAAAGGAAGAGAAGAGTAAATACATGCTTTCACTGACTGTTAAAACTGCCTAGATATCTACCACTCATTTCATCCTCAAAGTGGTCCAGAGATAGACCATTACCTAATGAATTCTTTTTATCAGATACCGCCAGATCCCCCATGCACCTGTAGCTAATACCCATTCCTCCTTTCCTTTGCCAGCAGAATCCCAATTTTGAACAGGATGGCAGAATGTCTGGCTAAATAACAGCTTCCTTGACTTTCTTCGTACCAGTGAGGACAAGTGGCAGTGTTCAGGCTAATGGGATATAAATGGTGGACTTCTAAAAGATTTGTGGGGGTATTTTTGTTTTCCTAATAAGAGGGGCAGATATAATTGGAGACATCCTTCTTTCTACCTTCTTTTTGCCTTGATCATCTGCATATAAAAGAGCTCCATGTGCAGGAAGTCTTTTAAACGAATTTATTTATTTACTTTCATGAGAGGAGGGGGAGTGCTATAGTCCTGCTTCACATTCATGAAACTTTCCCCTGCAGACTGGAACTGGGGGCTTGAACCTGGGTTTTTGTATCTGGCAATGTGTGCACTTTACCAGGTATGCCAATGCCTGCCCCCTCTATTCCATTTTTTTTTCTTTATTGGGGGATTAATGGTTTATAGTCAACAGTAATATATAGTAATTTGTACATGCATAGCATTTCACAGTTTTCCACATAGCAGTTTAATCCCCTCTAGGTCCTCTGCCATCATGTTCCAGGACCTGAACCTTTCCTCCTACCCCCAGAGTCTTTTACTTTGGTGCAATACACCAGACCCAGTCCAAATTCTACTTTGTGTTTTCTTATTGATCAACTACTTTTTTTTTATTTTATTACTGACGACTTAATAATGATCATCTAGATTGATGAGAGGGGTACAATTCATACAGTTCCCATCATCAGAAAATTTCCATCTATTCCCATTTTTTGTTATGTTTTTCTCATAAAAGGATATTGATTTTTTTTTTTTTTTTTTTTAACCAGAGCACTACTCAGCTCTGGCTTATGGCGGTGTGGGGGATTGAACCTAGGACTTGAGAGCCTCAAGCATGAAAGTCTCTTTACATAACCATTATGCTCTACCCCCACCCAGGGATGCTGAATTTTGTCAAAGGCTTTCTCTGCATTTATTGATATAATCATGTGGGTTTTGGTCAACCTTGCATCCCTGGAATAAACCCCACTTGGTCGTGATGAACAATATTTTTAATATACTGCTGTATCTGGCTGGCTAGAATTTTTTTTAATTTTTTTTTTTTTTTTTTTTTTTTACACCTGCAGACCTGCTTCACCGTCTGTGAAGCGACTCCCCTGCAGGTGGGGAGCCGGGGTTCGAACCGGGATCCAAGCCGGTCCTTGTGCTTAGCGCCACCTGCGCTTAACCCGCTGCGCTACAGCCCGACTCCCTTTTTAAATTTCTTTATTGGCGATTAATGGTTTACAGTCAACAGCAAAGTACAATGGTTTGTATATGCAAAACATTTCCACACAATAATACAATTCCCACTAGGTCCTCCTCTGCCATCATGTTCCAGGACTTGAACATGCCCACCCCAGAGTCTTTTACTTTGGTGCAATACACCAACTTCAGTACTGGCTAGAATTTTGTTCAGTATTTTAGCATCTGTGTTCATCAGTGATGTTGGTCTGTTTTCTTTTCTTGCTGTTTCCCAGTCTGTTTTTGGTATCAGGACGATGTTGGCTTCATAGAAGCTGGAAGGAAGTATTTTTGTATCTTCAATCATTTGGAAGAGTTTTAAAAGTAGAGGTATTAACTCTTCCTTGAAGTTTTGGTAGAATATATTTTTAAAACTATGTGGTCTAAGATTTATTGTTGTGAAGGCTCTTGATAACTGTTTCAATTTGTTTGGTGGTGATTGGCCTGTTTATATTTTCTAATTCCTCTTTGTTTAATTTTGGAAGTTTGTAGGTATCTAAAAACTCATTTGTTTCTTCCAGGTTCTCTAGCTTGGTGGCATATAGTTGTTCATCTATTTTTTTAAAATTGGGGCTGAGGTTATTGATTTGTAGTACAGATGTTGGCTCATGGGTACAATTTCTCATCTCCCCAAGATAGAAGTATGCAGAACACTCACACCCCAGACTAGGCCCTTTTCCATCATCATGCACCAGGACCCAACAACCCCCCGTCCCCAACTCCCTTTCTTTCCAAAATCCCACGAAGAAAACCAAATCAGAGTTTTAATTGATGAACTCATTTCTACAATTAGCTGTTTTTGATGTGTATTGAGTATTAGTAGGGAACAGATTCTTTTGTGAGATCTGACCTCAAGCAATTGTTGCTTTGTGTTGTATTTTTTTGTTTCCAGAAGCTCAAAACAAAAATTCAATCTTTCCATCTATCCATCATATGGAGATTACCATGGCAACTATCTGCATTTCATCTAAACTTATTTGCATTGATATATACTGAGTTTGCCCAGTTCTTGAACTGTAGCATTTAAAATGACACCTCCTTTAAAATTAGATCACCCTAAAATACATTTGAAATTCAGCTATATTGCAATTTTTTGGTTTTATTTTTCTTTGAAGACTATTACATCTGTTTATTCATTGATTACCACTGAAAATAAGATGATGCCTGTCAAAACATTTTAGAAACCGTCAAATAAAAAATCCATATAAATGTAATTATTTTTTATGAAGATATGCTGATGTGATATAATTCTTCTGGCAGTATCACTCAGTTACTCTGTGACATATATGGGTGAGCCACTTTCCCTTTCTGTGCATTACTGACCTGAGATTTGTTCTCTAGGCCAACATAATATCCCTGCCCCTTGTGCAGTTATAACACTTAATAGAGATGAGCTGAGACCCTTGGTCAATTAGTCATGTGTTTGGCCCATTCTTGTGGAGACCCTCATTCTCCTTGTTTCCAGTGTATATATAATCACATGTAATTTCAGACATAATGGATGGCAAACTTAATTTCTTTTTCAAAATGGTTTGATTGTTCACAGTTTTGGAGTTCTTGGTTAGTGCTATTGAATCGTAGGTAGAATGTACAATGCTTTGCTTGTTTCATTTACAGTTAGATACAGTTAGAATGTTCCCTTATAGGCAGCAGTAAGATTGGACTGCTTCTTTTAAAATATAGATAGAGTGGCAGAGAGAGAGAGGGAGATAGAGATAGATAGATAGATAGAGAGAGAGAGAGAGAGAGAGAGAGAGAGAGAGAGAGAAAGGGAGGAGGGAGAGGAAGGAGGGAGAGAGAACATCACTGAAGCTGTGTTACATGCATGGCAAAGCAGCATACTATCCAAGTGAGCTATTTTACCGGCCCTAATCTACTAACTACTAATCTAAACTCTGACTCTGGCTGTTGCTTTACACTCTGATGGTTACTAATATGATATTTTTCATTGTCTCATGACTACAGCTTTAAGAAGACTGGTGCGGTGCTATTTTAATTTTAGAGGTGAAGAGACACATTCCTTCCTATTTGGAATTCTTAGTATTAAGGATTTCCTCTTTCTAATGGATTGAAGTTGCTTTTCCCCTCTCACTAGTGGCAGTGATTCTTAATTCCTTAGTAGCTTCCTCCACATGCCAGCCCCAGCTCTGTGCCAACTTTATCTCAGGGAACCTGTTCTCATATTTGTAGTTTATTTGATATTATACTCCTTGACCTTCCTACCCACTTGCCTATACTGAATAATGCCTGCATGACTTTGGTCTTAATACTTTTGTTTTGGTTCCATAGTATAATTTCTAACATTTTCCTTTTTGACTAGACTGTTCTAATTCATCATGTTGCTTTTTTAAAAAGATTTTTTATTTACTTTATTAATGAGAAGGATAGGAGGAGAGAGAGAGAGAGAGCCAGACATCACTCTGGTACATGTGCTGATGGGGATTTAACTCAGGACCTCATGCTTGAGAGTCTATTTCCTTAGCCTGGCTTTTGTTTGTTTGTTTGTTTAAAATAGAGGGGGGTGGGGACAGACACTAAATTCCTTCAGTGTGGTGGGGACTGAGTTCAAACCTGGTTCACTCACATAGTTAAGCAGTAGATTATCATAGTGAGCTACTTTTCCAGCCATTCATCGTGCTTTACCTCACTGCCATCCTCAATCCATATACTTCCTACATAAGTAGTAGTTTTGCTTGCTGTGCCTATAACTGTATTGCTTAGGACAGAAAAATACATCCATAGGTCTTTATTCCCTAAATTTCTTAAAGCTCATGCTCTATGGTAGAAAAGTAAAGTTTATCTTGAGAATTTAATTTTCGAAGAACTTAATAATTTAGTTTTGCAAAGTTCTGGTCTAAACCAATATAAAAATACTGGTACTGTAAGCTCTTAGACAAATGGTTTATACTACTGTTGCAGATCTTTTAAAAAATCATGGTGTACCTAGTAAGGAAGGGAAAAAAAGTCATCAGTTGTCAGGGGGAAAAGGTCATTCATCTATGAACTGATGCCTCGACTTCCCCACACTGGAAGAAGATTGTGTTTAGTAACAGCTAACCACTGAGCTTTTAGGACCCTACTCAGTGATACAGAGAAACAGTAGTAAAGAGAGTAGCTCCCTAATATGGGAAAGGAGTATAAATATTGTTGACTATAAAACCCATTGATTTGATGTGATCTGGGGCCCATAATTAGCTTAGGAGCCTGTGTGACCTCTGCATCCCTGTAGATCTGAGCTCACGTTCTGTGGTTATAAGGAGAAACATTCCATGCTACCCCAATATCTACCCATCTTCCTCAGGTGTAGCATAGAGTATGTTGTCCAGCCTCCCTTCGGAGGATGGAACATTCTCTATCATTGTTAATCAAAGTTGAGGGCAAGGTCCTATAGGGGCCCACAAAGGGGTCTATTTTGTTGTTCCTGATAGAGATGACCAGTAAAAATGGAGAGAGGGATTTATTTGAGGTCTAGGCCCATCAAGTCTGTTTGGGAATCTCAGGACTCCCCGATTAGGGCCCCAGCTGGTGGAATGGCCTGAAGTGACTAAAGAGTCATCCTTAAAGTATGCCAGTCTCTTGCCCTTATTCAGCTTTTGCAATCCTTGCTTTGCTAAGGTTAGCTTTGGACTGAGTGAGGGAAATGTAATAGGAAGTAGGTGAGGAGGTAAAGTCTAAGTGGGGACATTATTTCATTATGGACTTGACACTGACTCACTACAGACTATTGTATATTTTTGCTTTCATGTATATATTTTGCCCTAATTTATGGATACATGTGAACATGTGCTCTATCTTACGGGACCTGGTCTATATCTAGGTTTTGGGACTTTGTTAGGAAGTGAACCTCCTGGAGTGGAATTAGAGACTACCAAGAAGGGAAAGGTCTCACTGGAGTGATGAGGGTGAAGGGATGACATTCCATGCCTAATGTCTCTGTACACAGTCTGAGGTGAAGCATGCTGAGATGGTACTCGTTGCATTGATTTGGTTGCATTGAAGGATGCAGTATCATTTGGTATGACTTGAGAGAAGCATGCAGGGAAGTGAACCCCACCCCAGAGGTTCCAGGATTGGGAGAAACATAGGCTTTATAGAGGAAACGGGAGATTCCTGTTGTTTCAGGGTTTAAGAAGACAATAGATAGTTATTGCAATAATCACATTGTTTGGCAATTGGATTAACTTTGATAATCCCTTTGTTAGGAAATGCCTCCAGGGTTATCACTGGGGCTGAGTGCCTGCACTTGGAATCCACTGCTCCTGGAGGCCATTTTTCCCATTTTGTTGCCTTTGTTGTTGTTATTGTTATTGTCATTGTTGTTGGATAGCACAGAGAGAAATCAAGAGAGATAAGGAAGACAGAGGGGGGGAAGACAGATACCTGCAGAACTGCTTTGCCACCTATGAAGCAAACCCCCTGCAGGTGGGGAGCCAGTTGCTCAAAGCTGGGGGCTTTGTGCCATGTGCACTTAACCTGCTGCCTGGCCCCAGTTATTATTATTTTTTTAATACTGATCAACAAGACCATAGGATAAGAGAGGTAGAATTCCGCACAATTCCCACTACCAGAGTTCCATATCCCATCCATTGGAAGCTTTCCCATTCTTTCTGGACCCAGGATTATTATGGGATAGAGAAGGCGGCTTCTGTAATTGCTTCTCTGCTCGATATGGGTGTTCGCATGTCAATCTGTACCCCTACTCTGTCTCTTCTTTCCCTGGTGGGGCAGAGCTCTGGAGAAATGGGGTTCTAGGACACACTGGTGAGGTTATTTGCCAGGGAAGTCAGGTTGGAGTCATGGTAGCATCTGCAACTTGGTGGCTGAAAAAGCATTAAGATATAAAGCAGAGTAGATTGTTTAATAATCAGGAACCTAAAGGTAAGACTATAACAGATGAGATTTGGTATCTCCATTTTGGAAAAAGCTGGTAGGTCCATTTTAGATATATTCCAAGGGCCCATGACTTTACTAATATTTGCCTGAGCCTGACAGCTAACATTCAGGTGGGCTAAAGGTATCATCTAGAGAAATGGTGTCAGAGTTGTAAACAGGACTAGAAAACTGCATTAGGGAAGAGAGTAGCTCCAAAATATGGGAAAAGTATATAAATATTGTTAACTATAAACCTCATCAATTTGATCCAGGGCCCATATTCAGCACAGGAGCCTGTGTAACCTCTGCATTCCTATAGTTCTGAGCTCTCATTTCATGGTCTTAGCTAGGAGAATTTTAGGCTGCATTAATTGCAGGACCCATTTTCCTCGACTGGCATAGTATGTTGACCCAACCTCCCTTTGGAGAATGGAGCAGTCCCTACCATTTTGATCCACATTAAGGGCAAGGTTTTGTAGAGACCCACAAGTGGGTCCACTATGTTGTTCCTCATGGAGATGACCAGTGATGGTGGAGAGAAGGATCTGTTAGAGGTCTAGGCCCACCATGTATGTGAAGGAATCCCAGGATTCCCTGACTAGGGCACTGGGTAATGGGATGTGCTGGTAGTGATCAAAAGAACCATCATTAAAGTATGCTTGTCTGTTGCCCTTATGCAGCTTTTGTAGTCCTTTGTCTGACAAGGTTAGCCTTGGAGTGATTGAGGGAAGTGAAATAGGAAGTAGGTGAGGAGGTTTTTCAAATCTTTTATTGTGCCTTGCCACTTTTTTGTTGAAAGAAAACATGATGTTGCAAGTAGAATGCTCAAATATAAATAGACTTTGTGTTAGGCTTATCTGGCTAGAGGTTAAACTGTATTTATTGTAGCTTTAGATGTTGAAGATAAAATTTTCCTTCAGTTGCCTTGTTTTTGTTTTCCTGTTGTCCCTGGATTTCTCTAGAGATTTGTTAATGACTGAGAAGTAGTTCTTAGACTTGTGTTTTGCTGTTCTTATATAGGAGCCCTATTATTGGTAAGGCATTAAGGCGTAGAAGTCTGGGAAGCATTCTATGTTCTGATTAGATTTCAGTCTTTTAGTGGGTCTGTATCCCTGGATTGTGTTTTTCCACAAAAGTTACTCAGTTTTGTTTTTTTTCTCCTTAGGTGAGAAAAGAAGCCAAGAGACCTTTAGTAGGGAGGTTAGTCCTGGGTTGGTTTGAAGCTGGGACATCTGGGGTCACAGGCATGAAAGCCAGTTGCACCACTGCTTCACTGTCTCCCTGGTCCTCTTCTCATGCTTTTGAAAAACTTCATTTTCTCTAAACATCTCTGTTAGAAGCATTCTTTCTTTTACATGCAGTATTATAATGGTAAGGGATTCTAATAAAAATAAGTATCTGTTTTGTCCTTTCTTTACCCCACTAAAGACATTATCATTGGGGGCTGGGTGGTGGCATAACTGGTTAAGTGCATGTATTATTATGCCCAAGGACCCAGGTCCAAGGCCCCTGGTGGGGACCTACAGGGGGGAAACTTCACAAATGGTGGAGTATGTCTATAGATGTCTCTCTGTCTCTCTCTACCTCTCTATCTCCCCTTCTAAATTTCTCTCTGTTCTGTCAAATAAAACAAATACAGTTTTTTTAAAAAAGACATTATCATTGTTCTTAATGGATTCTTTGATTTACTAATGTACTTAAAAGGTTTAAGGTTTATTGACTACTTGATCAATCACTCAGCAAGGAGGCAAAGCACCTTTAAAGGATGAATCATTGGGAAAACAAAAAGTGATGTCAATTAATATGTGACTTCACCTAACTTGACATGTGACTCCTTCAGGAGAACATCTCTTAGACACAATCAAGATATACCTTTGCTAAAGTAATGCTCCATTGCTTTGGTTTAGCAAGAAGATAACTTTCTAACTTACTAGAATTTGCCACCTCAGTCAGGAAATCTATAGTCTCTTTCGTCAATTTCTCTTTGTTTCGTCACCCACATTTTTCATATGCAACCAACCTCTAATTATGCACACAAAGTTTTTATTTTGGTAAATTAAAATTTTAAAAGGTCCTTGACAATAAGATGTCAGGCATAACTCAGAAAATTAAAATTATATTCTAGATAATCTGTTGGAAATAATTGTGCAAAATGTAAGCACAAACTTGAATAATATTTTATTTGACAATGATTATTTAGAAGTTTTGGAAGTACTTTTCTTTACCTAGAGTATAAAAAGGAATGAAAATTTATTTCCCAGTTTCTCAGTAACTCTATTATTAAGTTTTTTTAATATTATTATTTTTTTTATCATTACTGAGGCTCCACTGCTCCAGTCTGACTTTTTTTAGACAGAATGAAAGGGAGTCAGATAGATGGGGGAAGAGACAGCATAGCATGGAAGTTTCCATAATGTAGTGTGGGGGGGGTCAGGCTCAAACCTGGGTCTTGCACATGACAAAGCAAGCACATTATTCAAATGAGCTATTTTGCTGGCTCCAATTTCTCAGTAATTCTTTATGGAACAATACTTGTAACATCTCTGGTTATGTCTAGTGTGGTATAATATATATGAGTATAATTGATGGAGCTAGAGTTCATAGGTTCAAACGTTAGCATTACTAAATATATGATGGGCTTAATTTAACTTCTTTGTATCTCAGTTTTCTCATTTGTCAAATAAAATAAGTAGTAACTCACTTTTTACAGAGGGCTGCTCTCAGGAGTGATGAATTAATACCTATAAGTTACTGTCAATAGTACTGGACGTGTAGACGGTACTCAGTAAATATTAACCCCCCAAGTCACATATCTGTGTACTTTGAAGAATTCATTTTTCATGTAGCACAGTTAACTAACTGCAAATCTTAAAATTTATTTAGACTTTGTGAGCTGACAATTTTTATTATTATATATCATATCACTAGAAATTGTGATCCTAAACTATGAAATATACAAGACACATAAAGCCTTAAAATTTATAAGACCATCTCGTATACCTATCAGTAATGCTATAGACAACACAGTACATTAAAATGACAGCAAGTTTCACTATCTCTGTAGTAACTATAGAATTCAAAATTGTCTGAAAAAGAGTTAGCTCTGCTAGTTTTTATAGAACTGTATATGTGATGTGGCATTGGGTTGTTTTAAAAGAACAAGAAGACTTTATCAGGATTTTCATGGAGAATAAAGGGAGAAAAACTAATCTAGATAATAAACTTTTATATAGTAGTCGAAAACACATCTTCTAAAAGAATCAGTTTGATGTACTGAACAGGTAGGGTGTTAAAACCAGAAGCTGAAGGTTTGCTTCCTGGGTCTTCCAGAAATCATTCACCTGTATAGACCTCAGTTTTTTCACATCTGCACAATGGAAATAAGAATATTTGCTTTTGAGGCTTAGATAATATAAGTGAAAATAATACTTATGTTAACATTTTCACTAGAGTCCTATATGGTTTTTATGTCTCCAAGGGAGGAAGCAAAATAATTTAAGGGTCTATAAAAAAAGGGGGAGTTTTATGGTTGAATAAGTTTGAGAAGAATGAAATGCTGGTAGTAGTGGCTTATAGTACTGCAAATATTCCTGGGTCCTTTCTTCTAATCTGATGCTGACTTCCTGCTGCCTGGACTGGAAGGGTTCAGAATTCACATCTTCCAGGGACTGACAGCAGGTGTACATAACAGCAGCACTTCCTGCTCCTCAGGTAGGATAGAAGCACAACATAACATTTCTTTCTCTCTCTTTTTAAAAGTATATTTTTATTTATTTATTAGACAGAGATAAAGAGAAATTGAGAGGGGTGAGAAGATATAGAGGGAGAAAGACAGAGAGACACCTGCAGCCCTGCTTCACCTCTCATGAAGCTTTCCCTCTGAAGGTGGGTTCCAGGGTCTTGAACCTGGGTCCTTGCGCACTGTAATATGTGTACTTGACCAGGTGTGCCACTGCCCAACCCCAAACATAGCATCTCTCTACCCAGAGTTTTTTTGTTTTTTTTTTTTGTGGAATTATGTTCCAGCTGTCTTTTGTGGCAAGTATGCTGATAACATATTTTGACATAACCAGCCTTTATACTCTTATATTTTATTGTATTTGTGTTTAATTTTTATTTATAAAAAGGAAATACTGACAAGACCACAGGATAAGAGGAGTACAACTCCATACAATTCCCAGCACCAGAACTTCGTATCCCATCACCTCCCCTGACAGCTTTCCTATTCTTTAACTCTCTGGAAGTGTGGAGCCAGGGTCATTATGGGGTGCAGAAGGTGGAAGGTCTGACTTCTGTAATTGCTTCTCCACTGAACGTGGGCATTGACAGGTTAATCCGTACTCCCAGCCTGTCTCTTTCTTTCCCTAGTGGGGAAGTGCGGCTGCAGGACACATTGCTGGGGTCATCTGCCCAGGGAAGTCCAGTTGGTATCATGGTAGCATCTGGAACCTGGTGGCTGAAAAAAGAGTTAACAGGTAAAGCCTTACAAATTGTTGACTAATAATGAAGCTAAAGGCTGGAATATTGCAGATGAAGATTGGGGGGGGTCTCCATTTTGGAAATGGCTAGTAGGTCTATTTCAAGCATATTTCAAAGGGCCCATGACTTTATTAGTTTTTGCCTGAGCCTGACATCTGATATGCAGGTGGACCCAAGTTATTGCCTGGGGAGATGATGTAGTGGCTGGAAAAAGCTAAGAATCTGGAGCAGGGAAGAGAGTAGCTCCCAAATATGGGAAAAGTGTATAAATATTGTTAACTGTAAACCCCATGGATTTGATCTGGGGCCCACATTCAGCATAGGAGCCTATGTAACCTCCGTATCCTTGTAGGTCTGAGTTTGCAGTCAGTGGTCATGAGTAAGAATGTTCCAAGTTGTACCAATTTCTGGACCCATCTTTCTCAGGTAGTAGATAGAGTATGTTATCCAACCCCCTTTCAGAGGATGGAACATTCTCTACCATTGTTGATCCACACTGAGGACAAGGTCCTATAGGGGACCCCAAAAGGGTCCATTATGTTGTTCTTGATAGAGATGACCAGTGACGATGGAGAGAGGGATCTATTCAAGGTCTAGGCTCATCATGTATGTATAAGCCCCTTCTCTTTTTTGCTGTTCTATTCTCTACCACTATTTTCTGTGCTTTGCTAAAATGCTGTAGCATCTTATCATTTATTATGTAGAATTGCAAATTACAACAGTTCAGTCTTTCTGTATATATATGGCATTAGCTTAGGCTTACAATTCATAATATTAGTTTGTTACAGAGAAATCAATTAGAGGAGCTTAGTTATTCAGATTAACATCTAAATTTAAAAATTGAGAGTTTGAGTGGCAATCAAAGCCTTTTATCAGCTTCATCATACAATTTATTTATGTATTTTGTTTGATTCCACAGTACTGGAGTCATACAATTACTTACAAATTGTAAGAGTGTTAAGTGACTTGCTTTGTAATTTCAGAGGTGGTTTTAATTGAGCTGAACCAGAATCTTAAATAGTAGATGCTGTTGAAGTTAAGTTAATGCCAATGGATAAAAACTCTCTTATACACTGCCCAAGAAGAGTCATACTCTTGTGTCTTAATAGTCACATTTGCATAGGGAAATAGTTTTTGAATATATATATTAAAACTCTGGCTTATGGTGGTGTTGGGGACTGAACCTGGGATTTCATATTCTCAGGCATAAAAATACTTTGCATAACTATTATTGCTATCTCCTGAACTTTTGAATATTAAAAACAACAATGTATGTGTGTGTGGGGGCTGCCCCCAGCCTATGTAGTGCTTGTGGAGCCTAGGGTTTCATACATATGAGTTCTGTGCTCTACCCATTGAACTACCTTCCTGACCTCTTGAATATTCTTTATGTCATCAAAATGTTGTTGAAAATGCAATACATTTTGATACTTTAACCTATTTTAGATATATTAGTACTTTTCTATCAAAATTTCACAGATATTTTAACCGAATTTGCCAGTTTTGTTTTGTTTACTTCATTAAGTTCAAGGATTCATTTTGTCTCATTATGTACAACATATCTATAGGTGTGAGCATTATGATTCTGGTACTTTAACATTCGAAGTTGAACTTGTCCCACTTACTTAAACTATCAGGTAGTATCATATTACATTTGAATTCTATTTAGTTAATGTGGTTTTATAAACAAAGAAACAGGTCAACAAGTATATATATTATCATTTGAAATATCCATAGAACACATATTCATATTTTGGTCTTAAACATCCATAAAATATGAAAAGTAAATCATGGTTTTCTTTGTCATTATAATTACAAGTCATTTCCATGCTAGGGAATATAGAGAGAACATATTAATTTATGAGGCTTTTTCAAACTCTGATTCTGTTTTAGCATCTAGACTCACCTATACAACATATATTTATACATTTTAGATCCTTAACTTCTCTGTGTTTCATTCTTCCATTCTTTTTCTATGTCAGTGCAGATGTTACAACATTTTTAAGACTCGTGATATGGCAAAAATGGGTCTAAATGCTTAATATTTCCTATTGTATTTTTATGTACCACCTTTAAATTTTCTCAGTAAAGTTAACAGATCTCTATCATGCTTAGAACTTATTTAAAAAGAAGTAAGAACAACTCTTGTTTGCATTTATCCTTGGTTAGTTGGTATGTAAAGAACTATATTACTAGAAACTTCAAATTTACTCTTCATATTCAAAATTTTATCTGGATTGCATTTTTCCTATAGGCATACTATTTTTATTATTCAGTTCTGTGTCCAGATTAATATACACTGAAATGCCAATATAGCAAGTTTTATTAAACTCCTCATGTCATATACTTTTTTTTATGTGCAATATGGGTTTCTTACTTGAATAGCTCTTTAAGCGTACTTTCTTTATCAGACTTTAATTTTGTTTGTGTGTCTACAAAGACTAAACCACAACACTTGCCTATGAAATTCTTGGGTTCCACAGGAACATTTCATTTAAAAATTATTGGTGATTTAATAATGGTTTATAAAGTTAAAGATTACAGGATTATAGTTCCACTCCATGCCCACAACCAAAGTTCTGTGATCCTTTCTCCCATCTCCATTTCACCCAAGATAACCACCATAGTTCTCACAAGGTCTCAGAGACAGTTCAGTAACTTTTTTTTTCCATCAGAACATCTTAAAATCTCTTTTTTATAATTGAAAATTAGCTGAAAGTCAAGATTTCCTGAGTGTTCTCCTTCACCTTAATTATTCAGCATCTACTTCCCCCCCCCCATCTTAGGGAGGGGATATAGAAAATTTTGTCTCAGACTTGTCATCTGTTAAAACGGAATTAATGCTGCTTTCAAAATCAGGTGTGGAGAAGAGCAAATAAATGTCTTAAAAATAACTTTGAAACCACATAGGGACCACCTACCATGTTTGTAAACTGGGGGAGTGGGGGAGCAGAAAAATACTAGATTGTGTAGGTAATCAGTGAAAGTTATTTAGTATCTGTTTAGTTACCAGGATTCTGAAATAAATTTCATTTATGTATGTATTCAGCAAATATTTATTATTTTTGTTATACACGTCTAAACTCAGAATACAGTTAAGAACAAGATAGTCACAACTAACATGATATAGCTGGTGAAAATGGTAGGAAGATTATCTCAAGTAAAATAGGGTAGTTATATCATAAAATTTTCATCCACAGCGGTTGGAATCCATATGTTCAAAGAAATTTTTTCAGGTGTAAGAAAGGAATAGGTCATACATCTTGGTAGAGTTAGTGGTTTTGATGACAGCATTGTCTGGATTCACTTAAGTTATTAACTCAAAACTAAGTACTACATTAAAGAGTTTGATGATATAGGTGACTCTTGAAGAGAATTGAGACCTCTGTTTCAAATGAATGCTGTGCCCAGTCATTATAGACTTTACATCTACTCAGGAAATGGAAGATTGTGAAATAACTGTGACTGTCCTACAAGTCACAGAGAGCTGCTGAATAATAGTTTTAGTATGTGAATATCTTTTTTTTTTTTCCAATCAGAAGACAATTTATCCTTCCCAGACTGAACTGATTTAGGTCCAGTTAACAGGGGTATTATGAATGAAAAAAATTGACTTTTTTGAAAAGAAGTCTCCAGTAGATATTTAGTCTGCTGAGTACTGATGTTAATGTTTTCTTTCAGTTTATTTAATGATTTCAGTATCTGATGTCTTACTTTACTCCTTCCAATTTCTAGCTTTGTAATTTTAAACTTTAATCTTCCTGTTTCTTGATTATCATTGATCACTTTTTTAAAAACCTCATACTACTTCCTGTTTAGGAGAGATCCTTATGTGTAGTTGGCCAGCTCTTAGTTTGAGTTCTCTGTTGCAAGCTAAGCAACAGAGCAGAAAGGCTTTTGGTGATATTCCAGGAGGAGATAAAGGGATATAACATTATAGGTGAATGCCTGAAACTCATTTTCACCAGCTTTGAATTTTTCCTGGGGCCAAGCCTGGATGTAGGACATTTTAGAACTCAACTTTCATGTCTTGTTATTACTGCTATAAAATTTTCAGATGCCCCAATTGGAAAAGGAAGAATAAAGATTGAAAAAAAATGAAAAAAATTGATCAGAGAGTCAAGATATTTTGGTGCATTTCTGAGATCAGTCAGTTGAATTCTTATATTTTTTAGATAAGAAAATAAGGCTAACAAAATAGCTATGTATTTATTCTTGGAACCAGAAAGCCAAGATATAAATCTACAGTTGTTTATCAGGGACCACAAATTGATTTTTCCTCCCCTTTTCTGAAAGCATTGGAAAATCACTTTTTGGATTAATCTAACATTGGATAAAATGTCTGCAAATCTCCCATGGTGTGTGGTCTCTAGGAGCCTATTCGTTTCTAGGTCTTTAGGTCATGCAATGAGCCAGTGTTTGTATGTGTGTATATGGGGATGGGTGGAGTAGGTATTAGTGGTGATAGTCACACACATGTGTTTAGAAAATCCAGTGTGCATTTGCCCCTAAGCAATTCTCTCCTCACCTCATTTCTAAACCCATGTGTATTTCAAGAGAATCTTAATCCATATGTTCCCGATTTACTTTCGCTTAGTCATCTGTGTGCTGTTGGTAAGAGTCCTTTGATGTCTGAGAAAACTTATGAGCAATTTTTATGGCCTCTCTTGAGTCTTTGTTCTTTCAAGAGGCAAGATGTACTTTGCCTCTATGGATGGCACTCTCATTGTAATAATTAAAAAGTTTCCTAGAATTTGGAAAGGAGGCAGAGTGAATCCTAAACTTGAAAGATTCATTCTTTTTCCCAATGCCAAAACTATAGAGAATGAGGTCTTGTTCTGATTCAAGAAAGGAATATGCTGTTGATATCTCAGCATCTTTTTATTTTATGCTTTGATCTTTCTTTGTTCAGGCAAATCAATTCTTCTTGAGTTGTTGAGAATGATAGTTTATTAAAATATTAATTTGTGCTTATTATACCTTCATTCCATACTGGCAGTCCAGCCCTTTGTAATCCCATCTCAAAGAAATTACTTTCCTCTTTTCTTTCTTTCTTTCTTTCTTTCTTTCTTTCTTTCTTTCTTTCTTTCTTTTTTTCCTTCTTTCTTTCTTTCTTTCTCTCTCTCTTTCTTTCTTTATTTCTCTTCTTTTTGTGTATGTGTGACTAAGAACAGCATCTTAAACTTAGTCATTTTATAGGCACCCCATTAATGCCATTATTAGGGGACCAAGAAAGCAAAAGAAGGGATTGTCTTCCAAGACAAGTGTTCAAAAAGTTAATTCCTTTGGCTAAAATTAGAAAAGTATGTTTTTTTGTTGTTGCTAGAGTGGGATTCATATCTCACCTCTAACAAAGTCCAAGGGAGATAAAAAAAAAAATCTTAGAAATGATAGTCCTTGGAGCTATGGTACCCTGAGTTCAAGAATTCCAAACCAAATCTAGTTGCCTTTATTCCATGCTAGGTAAAGCAGCAGTTGAGCTGCCTGTGATCTGTAGAGACCATGTAGGCTAGATGGATCACTGGGCATCTCAGTAACAACCAGTATGAAACAGTGGAGAATTCCCTGATGTTCCTGTGCTTCTTCTTCTTCTAGTGTTTGCCCTTCTTCCGTAGCCAGTCAATAGCGTCAGGTTGAGCCTGATGTAAAGTTTTGAGACCTCCTTTGAATCTGGAGAGGTGGCAGTCGTTGACTATGTGGGTCATAGTCTGTCTGGAGCCGCAGGGGCAGTTCGGGTCGTCTCTGGCTCCCCAGCGATGGAACATAGCGGCGCACTGGCCATGGCCTGTTCGATAGCAACTGAGGAGGGCCCAATCATAATGTGCTAGGTCAAAGCCGGGTTGACGCTTGCAGGGGTCTGTGATGAGGTGTTTGTTCTTTACCTCAGCTGACTGCCAACTCTGTTTCCAAGAGTCTGGAAGAGAGAAGTTCAGTGTAGGTGTAGGGGACCAGATTGGATGACGAGACGTCAAGCGTTGGACAGGGTGGGCGAAGATATCCGCGTATATTGGCAGGTCCGGTCGAGCGTAGACGTGGGAAATGAACTTAGATGATGCCGCATCCCGACAAATATCTGGCGGGGCGATGTTGCTGAGAACTGGCAGCCATGGAACCGGGGTGGAACGGATGGTTCCAGAAATTATCCTCATGGAGGAATATAATTTGGAATCGACCAAGTGGACATGGGGGCTACGGAACCATACTGGGGCACAGTATTCTGCAGTGGAATAGCATAATGCCAGAGATGATGATCGTAGTGTGGAAGCGCTCGCGCCCCATGAGGAGCTGGCCAGTCTTGCAATGATGTTATTCCTTGCGCCCACCTTTGCTGCAGTTTTTATGAGATGTCTGTGAAATGACAGAGTGCTATCGAGAGTAACGCCAAGATAGACTGGCTGGGCTTCATGCCGGATTCTCGTATCGCCAAGCTGCACATTAAGCTCACGCGAGGCCGAGGCATAGTGTAGATGGAAAATAGATGATACCGTTTTTGCAGTGCTAGGGATTAGTCGCCATTTTTTACAGTAATCAGATATCAGAGACATGTCTTTCGTGAGTGTTTCCTCGAGGATGTCGAACTTGGATGCCTGAGTTGCACAGCAGATGTCATAGGCGTAGATGAACTTCCTTGAAGAAGTTTCTGGGAGGTCATTGATGTAAATATTAAATAGCGTAGGAGCCAGAACAGAGCCCTGGGGGAGGCCACTTGAGACAAGTCTCCATCTGCTAGACTTGTCACCCAGATGCACCCGGAATCTTCTGTTTTGGAGAAGAAACGATATAGTGTTGGCAACCCATGGAGGCAGGCATCTTGAAATCTTGACTAGGAGACCACGGTGCCAGACCGTGTCATAGGCTGCTGTGAGATCAACAAAGACAGCACCCGTCTTTAAATTCTCCTGTGCTGAACAAATCCTTCAGACTTTTCTTCTTGGAACAGGTGGTCATGGCTGATACTGAATTTCCTTCAGAACAGAAGGATGAAGCAGAAATCATATTTTAAATCACTTTTTTTTAAAAAAAGGATGAGAACATATGATTCTAGAACACTGGAATTTGTGTTCTAACATTCATTTCTACCATACTTACCTCTTTTTAGTGCATTTCAGTCCACAAACATCCCCTTAATATAATGCTACTCTGTGTCATGTTCTTGAATGGGGAAATTAGTTATATATTCCAAAGAAGCTTTTCCATGTTTGTTTTCAAATTACTTACTCCTGTATTATAAACAGGAACAAAAGTATTGCAATGGGACTTTAAAATTAATTTTTATAGAATATGATAATACATTCAAAACACTGGTAATTGCATTGAATTGGTTTTATTTGTTTGTTTGTTTTAATGAAAGAGTGAACGATTCACACAGAAAGAGAAGGGAGACCAGAACACTGCTCAGCTTTAGTTTACGGTGGTGCTGGTCTTTGAACCTAGGCCCTCCAGGCAACAGTCTTTTTGACCTCATTTGTACAGATAAGGAAGCTGAGTTATAGAAGAAGCAACTTGCCTAATATAATACAGCTGGTAAATGATCAAGTCAGAACCTGATCCAACTATTCCATTCTAGTTCTCATACTCTTAATCACAATTCTATAGTAATCTTGGGAAGTACATAGGAGTTCACATAATTAAATGTGAAAAAATGAAGAACTAGTTCAAAAAGAGTAGAAGGTTAAAATTAGTGGTGTTGGTTTCTTGAAGTGATACTTAAAATGAATCATAGAGGTAGTAAGATTGTAATGTAACTTTGACATCATTTCATCTGTCCTTTACTGATACTGAAAGAAGTTAACTGAGTCCTTATACATGGACTTAATTCAGGCAAGTGAAAGGCAATTGAAGGTAAGATTATAAAATGATTATAACACAGTGCCTTTTACCATCAGAAAGCCAAAGGACAATTTGGGGAGCTGAGTTATAGTGGACATCATGGCAACCTGAGGTAAACGTTGTATCCAACTGTGAACTCCAAGTTCTGTGACTCTGAACTTTATCTCAAAGTGTGTTTCTTACTTTAGTATTTTGGATAGTTGTTTTAAAAGTACTTATTCTGGATACCTTGACATATCTCTGTCAGAAATTTTGTCTTCATAGGGACCAGACTTAGCCATTTTCCATAGACCACCTCCCACAGCACACTAGTGATTCATATTCTCCATAAAGGGTGAAGACAATTGCTGTAGAGACTGAAAACTTGATGCCTGACAGAAACAAAAAAGAAATTCAGAACAGAGGTATATATATACATATATACATATGTGTGCATATATATATATATATATAATTTGCAGATTATGGTACATGGAACAGAAATGAGAGAGTTCAGCACAAATATGGATATCAGGTACTATGGAGCATAAGACTTAATCATCTTGGAAAGAGCCAATTGTGACTGTAAGAACCAACGGGGCGGGTTAGGGGGTAGGGGCCTGGAGGCTGATGGTGGTTCACCCAGTTGGTTGTCCACGTTACCATGCACAAGGACTTGGGTTCAAGCCTCTGGTCCCTACTTGCAGGGGGAAGCTTTATGAGCAATGAAGCAATGGTACAAGGAGCTCTCTGCCTCTCTCCCTCTTTTTCTCACTAGAATAAGACAGAATTTGAAAGAACTAATCAACTTGATAGCTAGCTAGGTTATAGGGAAATAATCAATCACTTGTCCTGTCATCTCTAACTCATAGTTCTGAGTATTTATATCTTCTCATTTCTCACATCTAATGTGGCTACTGCCACTGCCTTATTGCTAGCTTCCCTGAATTAACCCTTGTCCCATTCCCCTATTATTCTTTTAAAATTTTTATTTATTTATTTATTTATTTATAAAAAGGAAACATTGACAAAACCATAGGATAAGAGGGGTGCACACAGTTCCCACCACCAGAACTCCGTATCCCATCCCCTCCCCTGATAGCTTTCTGATTCTTTAACCCTCTGGGAGTATGGACCCAGTGTCATTGTGGGATGCAGAAGGTGGAAGGTCTGGCTTCTGTAATTGCTTCCCCACTGAACATGGGCATTGACAGATCGATCCATGTTCCCAGCCTGTCTCTCTCTTTCCCTCATGGTGTGGGGCTCTGGGAAATCAGAACTCCAGGACACATTGGTGGAGTTGTCTGTCCAAAGGAAGTCTAGTTGGTATCATGCTAGCATCTGGAACCTGGTGGCTGAAAAGAGAGTTAACATATAAAGCCAAACAAATTGTTGACTAATCATGAACCTAAAGGCAGATGAAGGTAGTGCAGATGAAGAGTTGGACCCTATTATCCTTTTACTGCTCTTGTGAGAGAAATCATTCTAAAATGCAAACCACCATACCACTGTTATGTTTAAAAGTGTGTGTGTGTTTATTGTTTTCACAATAGCTTGCTTTTGTTTACTGAAACACAGTCCTAGAGCCCACAGCTCTCCACTCCTCTAAACTATTTATTTTTTTAACTTTATTTTTTATATTTATTTATTTTCCCTTCTGTTGCCCTTTTTTATTATCATTGCTGTAGTTATTATTGATGTTGTCTTGTTAGCTAGGATAGAGAGAAATGGGGAGAGGAGGAGAAGACAGAGAGGGCAAGAGAAAGATAGACACCTGCAGACCTTCTTAACTGCCTGTAAAGTGACGCCCCTGCAGGTGGGGAGCCGGGGCCTTGAAGCAGGATCCTTATACCAGTCCTTGAGTTTCTAGTCACTTGTGCTTAACCCGCTATGCTACCGCCTGACTCCCACTATTTATTTTCTTTGCCTCTTGGTCTCAGCTTACTAAACTTGACTCTTAGCCATTTTGCAGTTCAGAAACTGCATATGTGCATTTCTCTCCTTAATAAACACAGCTTCCCTCCTCTGTTATCTGGTGAATTTAAGTTTCATATCCTCCAGGAAAACTTTCTTCACCACGGTCATCCTGTGACTAGGTTACACTTTCCTCTGTGTTCACCAGTGTAGTTTGTAATATCAGCCTCCTTAGGGAAAGTCATGCCTGATTTGCAGTTTTTAAATCAGCATCTAGTACAGTGTCTGGCCCATGTTAGATACTCATGGCATGTTTGTTGAATAAATGAACATATGAGTGATTGAAAGAGGGAAGATCAAAGAATGCCAGTAAGTTTTCATGTCTGGTTGAAGGAATTATAATATCAGAGTTCTCACTTATCTCTTTAACAACTTCTTCCTTAACTTTAAGAAGATACAGTCCTTTTCCTCTGGCCTCAAACTCCAAGACCTAATCTGTTTTAACTAAATTTATTTCTCTGGCACTTAGAAATCGACAGCTTTTTCAATCAGTGGAATAATGATCCGATTGTTTATAAGACTGGAGATAGTATATATCAACTCCATAGTGAATAATATATCAGTTTAGGACAGAGGGCCATGAAGTTATCACCATTTAAAAGCGATCTTTGTTCCAGTGGGAGAAAGAGAAGCAAGGAACAGGGTGTCTTGGTCCTGAGGAGAAGCAGCAGCCTACGTTGTGTGTTGACTTTCTGTTTGTGAGATATATAGTCAGCATTTCTAATGAATCTGCTGGAAGCGGCTGGAATATTATGATTTATAGCACCTTCCCACTCTCTATCATAGCATTTTATTAGATGGATGGGAAGCCGGTAGTAATGAGGTTAGGAATGAGAAAACATCCATCAAGCCCTGCTCCATCTTCTCAGGAAAGACAACACACTATCTCATATGTCACAGGCAGTGATCTAGGTCACAATGATATAAAATGTGTGATTAAAACCAAGCATTTGACACTAGATAATAGGCATCGAGTTAAAAAATAGCTCTAGTGTTCCCAACTTTTAATTAAACCCAACTCGTAAATATGCACTGTGGTAAATATACTGCAGAATAGGGCTTGTTTATATTCCACCACATAACAATTACCTCCAGAATGGGTGCTTTATTTCACTACATGGTGTTATTAGTCAGGCGATGGACTGAAATACAAATGTTAAGCCAGTGATGTCAGATGGGCATGCCACAGTAGTGCCACCACTGACTTTTGCTTTCCCCTCCCACCTTCCTAGTTTTCCTGCATTCCCCCTCCTCTTTTTCAATATTCTCTCATTCTTCCAAGCTGAGTTATCAGTCTGAAAGAGAATGCACTTAATCATTCCCAGCAATTTCTCACAGAACCTTTGATTGTATCAGTAATGACTGGGAGAGAGGTCTTTTAGATACATAACCTTGGTGTCCAGTAAATCTGTGCTGTTAACGCTTTTTATCCTTTGACAAGGAATCCATTTATGAGACAGTTCTTTTTTTTTTTTTTTATAGTATCAAGTACAGTACTAGAATACCAATACAAAGATGACTGGGACAGGAGTTTAGGAAACAGACTAGTTCTGCAGTCTTTATTTTTATTATTATTTTTTAATCCTATTTGGGTATTTGGAAATTCTTGGGTAATATGCATGGATCACAAACAGAGCACTGGACCAAGAAATCTGAACATTAATTGACCATGCAATATTTATTACCTTTAGTTATATAAATTTTTGTGAATTTCCCTATTTGGAAAATGAGTTTAGGTAAAACCTTTTCCAAGATTTCTTTCCTTTTGGTGGCCTGTGAATCAGTTAGGTGAGTTCATTTCAGATATTAATATTATATAAATCTTTTATGCAAACTTTGAAAAAAATGCACATTCTGATTCAACAAATCTGGTAGTACCTAAAATTCTGCATTTCTGACAAGTTCTGAGTAAATACTAGGGTTGCCAAGGTACAAACTACAGTTTGAGTAGAAATTCATAAAAATAAAGATGATTTCTCACCACTGCAAGTTTTAAAACTCTGTGTCTTCTCTCAGTATAATTACTTATGTAGTTCCCATCAGGAAAATGCTTACATTCTTTAAGAAAGATATTGTTAGAACTGCTTGTGTTTTTAGATAATGGTATTAATTTAAGGTCATTTTGTAACCGAGCAGATGGATAAAATAAAAAATGTTATTAAGAAATTAAGATGCTGACAAGTCTATTATTGTTTATTAGTTAAAAAAGAGATTTGGGGATTTTAATAGGAGAAGGAAAATAACTAGTATTATTGAAAAAAGTAGTGTTATTTGAATGTCTATCAGGATTAGAATGCTAGCCTACTATGTAGAGAAAGACTGTGATTTTAATATATATATATATGTTGTTGCTGAGGGCCAGAGGAAACTGATTACCATCCATATTGTTAAGATCTTTTGAATATCTATGGGTGCTTACTGCAATTTGAAGAAAACACAAGACTGAGAAAAGAAAATATCTAATTGAGGGAGAGAAGGAAAAGAGGGTTTTAGGAATGGCATCTCTCTCTTCCTCACTGGCTAATGGTTTTCTGTATTTTTTTTTCTTTTTTGGTTTATCTCTTTCCCTTTAGTAGTTTTATTTTTGAATTTCCTTACCAACAATAGTATATTTTATTTATTTTAAAAATATGGGGCCAGGTGGTGGCATACCTGGTTCAGTGCACATGTTCCCATGTGCAAGGATCCAGGTTCAAGCCCCCAGTCCTCATCTACAGGGAGTAAGCTTCAAGAGTGGTGAAGTGGTGTTGCAGGTGTTTCTCTGTCTCTTTCCCTCTCTCTACCTTCCCCCTCTCTATTTAGTAAATAAATAAATTAAATAAAGGTTTGTAATAGATTTATATCGTTTTCAGACTCTGTTTCAATTTATGAATATCTGACTACCTTTAATGAAGTTCAGCCCAATTATAATTTCTCTAGTGTCACTTTCCATTGATAATTTAGTAACCCATGTGATCAGATAATGCCTGGTTGGAGCAAGGCTTAGTCCTTTTAAATCACACATGTTCATGTTTATGCGTCTTTCTCTGATCTCAAAGGAGATGAGGAATAGCTGATCACCTGTGGAAATAATTTACCCAAAATTGGCACAGACAGATTATGTGCCTCAGAGCAAGGAAAGTCTGTTAATAAACAGGAAGCCAGCAACCCAAGCCTGTCCCCCAAGACTTGCATCTCCCCAGAGTCAGAAAGCAAGAGATTTCATATCCAGGATCGTCAAGTGGTTAACCAGCCACAAACAGCTGTGACTTGGCTGGTCTGAGTTGCCTGTATGCATTTGGAATGAGAAGAGTTTTTCTCCTGCATGAGATTTAACTTATTATTTAATTTCTTTTTAATGTGAAGATCAAACCTCTATTCTCTTTTATTTTCATTCAGTTTTGATGTGATTGCTGTAATTATGTGTCAGCTATTACCAAGCACATTCTAATTACTTCATTTATTGCTGGAACTACTGTTACTACATACTGCTTTGTTCATTAGTGAACTCTGAGGAGACTTCCTTGCACATGTCAAACTTAAAGACAGTCTGATTTTACGTGATGTGTGATACTCAATAGCATTGTTGCTTTGAACAAAGTCACAAAATTAGCATCTAGATTATTCAGCTGAATTTTCTTGACTAATGCAGTTTAGCATTTCTATTTCTGAGCATTTTTGTTGCTAGGATAAATAGCAACATTATTATTTGACAGGAGTTCCAAAGGGGGAAAAAAAAGTTCTTACTGTCTTTTGCTTTCAACTGTTATGAGTAGCCACGCAATGTTTTAAATGACATCTCTAAACCCATTTATTGATTCTTGTTTGTAACTGTATGAATTGCTAGCCGTGGCCATTTTTAATCCATCTTTTCTATTAGTTTAGTCTTGAACATCTAGTCAGTTGAGCCTCTCAGTGCCCTAATGCTCTAAGATAATACCAAAATTTCTAAATCTTTGGAAAGCAAAGGATATTAAATGTAATAAAATTATACTGAAGGCCTGTATGACATATAACTTAGACTTTTAAAAAATATTTTTTATTTTTTGCCTAAGCTTGATAGCTAACATGCAGGTGGACTAAAACTATTGTTTGGGAAAGTGGTATTAGAGATGAGAATAGAACTAGAAAGTTGGGTTAAGGCAGAGAGTAGCTCTCAAACATGAAGAAAATATTTAAATAAAATGAACTGTTTACCACATCAGTCTGACCCAGGGCCCATATATAGTCACATTTAGCATAGGAACCAGTGCAATTTGAATCTCTGTCAGTTTGAGCTTGCAGAGCTAGGAACATTCTAGGCTGCACTCATTTCAAAACCAGTCTTTCTCTAGTGATAAAGTAGGATGACTCAACCTCCCTTTGGAGAGAGGGGCAGTCCTTAGCACTGCTACTTTTAGTGAGGGTAAAGGGTGTACTTAACCAGGAGCACCACCACCAGGATTCTTATAGTGAGGTAAGGTCCCCTGAGAGGCCCACAAGAGTGGTCTGAGTTCACCTTAAGTTTTACTGCAGCAGGGGAAAAGCTTCACAAGTGGTGAAGCAGTGCTACAGCTGTCTTTCTGTCTCCTTCTTTCTTTGTCTCCCCATTCCTCTAGCTGTCTCTATCAAATAAATAAAGATTTAAAAATTTAAAAAGCAAACAAAAAAGTTTTACTGCATTTACTTGTTTGATAATTCTAATGAAATTTGTCATATGAGCAATAATAGGCAAAAATTACTAAAATCGTGGGCCCCTATGCACATAACTAAAATAGACTTCCTAGCTTTTTTCTACCCTAAGATTCCTTTTCATATCTATTCTATTCTTACTTTTGTGTTCCTCTTCATTAATCATTTTGTACTGTTTTATATCTTACCACCTTTTTAGCCACGAAATTGCAGATGCTATCATGATTCCATATTGACTTCCCTGAGTAGAAGACTTCTCTAAATGTGTCCCAGAACCTCACCTCACCAGAACACTGCCCACTAGAAAAAGATAGAAATAGGCTCAGGATGTGAATTGACCTGCCAACACCTATGTCCAGCAGAAAAGCAATTACAGAAGACAGAACTCCCACCTTCTGTAACCTATAAGAACTTTTGTCCATATTTCCTGAGAGGGAGAAATGTTAGGGGAAGATGACCAGAGGGCTCTGAGCTCCAATTCCATCAGAATCCAGAGAAAGAACAGGAAAAAATGGACTTTCAGAAGTAGTAATAGGTATAGGTGTAACTTAGAAAGGAAGAAAAGGCAGGACCATAGAAAAAAAATGGACAAATATATATATACACACACACACAAAGATAGTCATAGAAATAATAGTCAATCCACGTATGTGACCTTGGGAAAACTACTACAGTTTCCAGTGCAAAGATTGGGAACACAGAACTCTGGTGATGGGAACAGTATGAAATTATAGCCCTGTTATCTCATAATTTTGTAAATGTATGGTAAATAATAATAAAAAATTTCTGTAGTTCTTTGTTTTGTGAACAACACAGAAATGCATCAACTTTAGCTTAATGTATGTGTGTGTATGTATATATATATATATATATATATATGTCAATACATACATATACATATGTAAATATATTTTGTTAGGTTCAGAGCACCACTTAGCTCTGATGATTAGTGGTGCTGGGTATGCAACTTGGGACCACTTGCATGTAATATTTCTGTACATGATTGTGCTATCTCCATGTTATTGAAAGGAGTGAAGGAAGAGCAAGGTTCCTTTCTGTGGTTTCAACATGACATTTGCTTGAAAGAATTATAAGAGAACGCATGTGATAGGTATGCAATTTCCGAATCCTTCCTTTATTAGGTTTTGAGGTAATATTTGTGCACATATGAAATTAGAGAGAAGATAAAGCTTGGGGACAGAGTTCCTCAAGGTCACAGGAAAGCATCCAAAAGGCTTTTCTGTGTAAAGATCTCCTTATCTTATATCCCACATATGTCACACCTGAGCCATCTTCCCACTGGCCCACTGAAACTGCCAGAGTGGTTGGTTACCTTATTGAAACTCCTCCCAATACATGCAGTGCAATGCACCTTTGTGTTCCCTGCTATGTGCTCATGCAGTGTCCTTGTACCCCCAGTCCCATGTGTTCAGACTTAGTAAACATAAAGTATCTGTGCTCTCAAGGATCTTACTATGTTCCTGTGATGTCCCTCAACACAAACTCTCTCAGTCTCTCTCTCTCTATATATATACATATATATATATATATATATATATATATATATATATATATATCCTATAGATACAGCTATTTCAGTTTCCTAAATGTTTTCTCTGATTCTGAAATTTTCAGTAAGATATTATTTTGATTTCTCATTATCATCATCTGAACACCCATTAAATCTCCTAGGTAATAATTAACTGGATTTGGAAACCAAACTTAAGAGTTTATGGAAAGATTTTTCAGCCTAGAAGCAAAACATGACATCTTAAATGCAGAGGAAAAGCCTATGATTTAAAAATATTATCTGCAGATATAATTGCTTTTTACTTGCAGTGAAGTCTAAAGATCTTTAATATTAAAGATGATTGAGTGATATAATTAACACAAAGAATTGGAAAGAGGTAGGGAAAATTAAATTAGGAGCTCAGTTAGACTAATTTTTAAAAGGTGGGAAAATAAAGTATAGCATTAGAATGAACATCTGCAGGAAATAATGTGAGCAACCTTGGAGATCAAACTTGCTAAAATAAAAAGTGATAGCTTTAAAAAGCAAAAATGTTTGTTAAAAAGGATTGTAGATAAGAGTATAACAAACAAAATGAATGGAACAGGAGGTGATTATGCTTAGGTGAAAGATGATCACACGGTGTCTTGACTCATTTGCAGAAAATTAAAAATTATATCATATACAGGTGTTCCTCCCTCACTTCAACCCCCCCCCCACGCCCCCCACACACACACCCACAGGAAGAAAGGAGTAGCAAAACGATCTCTAAGACTTCATGAAAATATTATGGGGAGGAAGGATAGAATAACACAGAACCTTAGTGGTAGATTGTTGTAGAGCCAGATGTTGTAGTGCGTGGGCCGCAGAGAAGAGAGAGAGAGGGTCCGGAGCGAAGAGGAAACACAAATCTTTATTCGCGCTGGCACCTCAGAGTTGGGTTAGAGAAGCAGGTTGGGCCACGTGGAGGTAGAGAAAATGGCCGCCTCAGGCAGTAACCTTTCCTGCATCTGAACACCAGAGTGGAGCGCCCAAGAAGAGCGAGGTGCGGAAAACGAAGGGTTTTTATAGGAGTAGCTTTCGCGAGAATGGGAAGTGGGAGGAGTAACCATAGCACTCCAGGATAGGATGATAACTCTCGTGAGAATGGGAGGGGGGAGGAGTAACCAGAGCACTCCAGATATCGCGGGGATATAGACAATGTCCTGAGGGCACAACATGGCTGAACAGGCACTCTGAGAATGTCCCAACTCTCCAGGGAACTAGCAGTAGCCTGAGGGGACAACATGGCAGATGTGACTGCATTGGCACAATTTCCCAGCAGTAGATAAGGTCTGAAGTGTGGGACTATGCCTTTGTACTCTTAGAAATCTTTAATATGTTTCTGTAATTTTAGTGAGAGATACAAATGGAAGGATACAGGAAGAGAGACCAGAGTACTGTTCAGCTTTGACTTATGGTGGTGCTGTGAGCCTCAGGCCTAAGGTTATTTGCATAACCATTATGATAAACTTAATTTAAGTTTAAAGGCAGATCCTGCCAGCATTTATGCAAGAAATAATAATAATAAAAAGACTGTTGGGGGCCAGGTGGTGGCACACCTGGTTGAGGGCATATATTAAATACACAAGGACCTGTATTCAGTCCCCACCTTCAGGGGGAAAGCTTTGTGAGTGGTGAGTACAGGTTTCTCTTCATCTCCCTCCCTATTTTCCTCTTCCCTCTCTGTTGCTGGCTGTGTTTATCCAATAAATAAACAGCTAATTAAAATAGACTGTCAATACATTTTTTTTTACTTATTTTTAACCTTTTTAAGTTATCTTTACTTATTGGATAAAGATATCCAGAAATTGAGAGAAATTGGAAGATAGAGAGGGAGAGAGAAAGAGAAAACTACAATGATGCTTCATCACTTACAAAGCTTTCCCGCTGCAAGTGGGGGCTGGGGGCTCGAACCTGGGTCCTTGCATATTGTAACATGTGTGCTCAACCAGCTGCACCACCACCTGGGCCCCTCAAGTACATTTCTTACACAACAAAATGAATGACGAGAGATCATGAAATAGAATTTTCTGGTAAAGCAATTCTAATCCAATTATTTTACATCAGTTAAATTGTCTTTCATGTGGGAAACAAAGAAACATATCACATAGGTAATGACTGAAAGGTTAGTTTACCATATAGATATTTCTAGAAGGGAGAGGCATGAAATTTAAACAAAGACTTAAAATCAGTTAAGAGATTCCTTTAGGGGGTCGGGCAGTAGAGCAATGGGTTAAGCGCACATGGCACAAAACACACGGACCTGCGTGAGGATCCCGGTTTGAGCTCCACACTCCCCACCTACACGTGGCTTCACAAAAAGTGAAGCAGATCTGCATGTGTTTTTCTTGTCCCCTTATCTGTCTTCCCCTCCTCTCTTGAAGGAAAACTGACAGTAAATTATAAATTGACCACTAAAAGTATTTTTTCATGGTAAAGTCACAAGTGAGAATATGAGTAAAATACACAGTTATTGAAAGAGGAAAAGTAAAGTGTGAAAAAGAAAATAATATAGCCATGGGTCCTTTGGAATATAACTAAAATAGGCCTACTAGCTATCTACAAAACGGAGACCCCCAACTCTTTATCTGCAGTATTCCAGCCTTTAGGTTCATGATTAGTCAACAATTTGTTTGGTTTTATATGTTAAATTATTTTCCAGCTACCAATTCCAAATGCTAACATGATACCAACCAGACTTCCCTGGGCAGACGACCCCACCAATGTGTCCTGGAGCCCAGCTTCCCCAGAGCTCTGCACCACTATGGAAAGAGAGAGGCAGGCTAGGAGTAAGGATCAACCTGTCAACGCTCATGTTCAATGGGGAAGCAATTACAGAAGCCAGACCTCCCACCTTCTGCACCCCACAATAACCTTGGGTCCATACTCACAGAGGGATGAAGAATAGGAAAGCTATCAGGGGAGGGGATGGTATACAGAATTCTGGTGGTGGGAACTGTGTGGAGTTGTACCCCTCTTATCCTATGGTTTCTGTCAGTGTTTCTTTTTTATAAACAAAAATTTTTTAAAAATAGATAACAACAATATGAATGTTTATTGAGAAATGAATGCATAAACAATACTACATAGATATCATTATATCTGTGCATACTATAATAAGTGTATGTGCATGTCCTTAGACACAGTGTACTATGATTACTTTTTTTTTTTTTTTGCCTTAGTGTTGTTGCTGGGGCTCAGTACCAGCACTACAAATCCACTGCTCCTGGTGGCCATTTTTCCCATGTCTTTATATTAGAAAGGACAGAGAGAAATTGAGAAGGGAGGGGAAGATAGAGAGAGAGAAAGACACTTTTAGACCTGTTTGTGACCTTCTGCCCTGTAGGTGGGGAGTAGGGGCTGGAACCTGGATTCTTGCACTTAGTACTATGTGAGCTTAACCTGGTGCTTTGTTGTCTGGCCTCTTTGTTTACCTTAAAAAAATAGGGAAGTCCTGTCATATTATTCACAAAAATGAAACCTGAGACTGACATTTCTTTCAATGACTAGATAAATAAATTTTTGAGAAAAAAATTTTAAAAAAGATAAACTTGTTCTACAGGGCAATCATATAAACTAAAACATAAAAAGGTGGGGAAAAGTTAACAAGAATGAATTTCCTTATTTTACATGAGGGAGCCAGTGGACAGTAATAATTGAGATTAATGTTCAACTCTGCTTAGAAAAATCCTTGGCATAAATGATAGACAATATATTACTAAGGAGCTTTTATAAATGTCAAAAAAATAAAGTATAAAAAAAAGCAAATTTCATTATTAAAAGATAAGATTAGGTAAAATATTACTAAAAACTAAGATTTAGACAGTCACCTCTGTGCTTTTTATAAAGCTTTACCTAAACTAGAATCACAGAAAGTAATAAGAGAGTAATGGATGCATAAAGTTAGATGGTCAACTGATGACTGGATAAAGAAGTTATGGGGTATATATTTCATTGAATACTACATTGCAGTAAAAAATGATACTGAGGGCTGGGCGGTAGTGTACCAGGTTAAGTGCACATAGTATGAAGTGCAAGGACCAGCGTAAGGATCCTGGTTTGTGCCACAGGCTCCCCACCTACAGGGCGTCACTTCACAAGTAGTGAAGCAGATCTGTAGGTATCTTTCTCTCCTCCCTCTTTGTCTTCCCTCCTCTCTAGTTTCTCTCAGTCCTAGCCAACAACAACAGCAACAACAATAACAGCAACAACAACAATGGAAAAAAGATGGCCGCCAGAAGCAGTGGATTCATAGTGCAGGCACCAAGCCCCAGTGATAACCCTGGAGGGAAAAAAGAAGAAGAAGAAGAAGAAGAAGAAGAAGGAGGAGGAGGAGGAGGAGGAGGAGGAGGAGGAGGAGGGGGAGGGGGAGGGGGAGGGAGAGGAGGGGGAGGGGAAGGGGGAGGGGGAGGGGAGGGGGAGGAGGAGAAGGAGGAAGAGGAAGATGAGGAGAAGGAGGAGGAGGAGGAGAAGAAGAAGAACTAGAAGAAGGAGAAGGAGAAGATGAAGAAAGATAATATTGTGTTCTTTGGGACAAAATGGATGGAACTGGAGGTTAGACAGCTACCAGAAGGCTTCATTCATGTGTGGAATCTAGAGATCTGATTTACACGAACTTGAAAGAAAAAGAAAAAAAAAAGCAAGCAAACTTTAACACTTATGAGAACTATGGTGGTTATCTCTGGAGGTGGAAGGGTAGGGATATAAAACTCTGGTGGTGGGTGTGGTTTGGAACTATACACTGTAAGCTTACAATCTTATAACCTGCTATTAATCACAAAAAAAGATTTAATGGAAAAAAAATCCCCTGGCAATAAATAAATAAATAAAGTTAGATGAAAAATGCAAAATAAGAAAGTAGTTAATATGAGGTGCAAAATTTGAGATGTCTAAGTTTTTCTTTCTCAAAATATGTTCACTTTTAACTCCTTAGACACCTCTTTGTTTTCTATAAAGTTTGCTTTTTAAAAAATATTTTTCATGTGACCTCCAAATAATGGAGCTACCCATGGTTGATCTTTGCCCCCTGCTCTACTGTGAACTTGAACAGCATTCACTGATCTGTAATTTCCAATTTTACATTCCCACCCCAAGTATATCCTTTGGAATGTGCATCTTCATCTCTGTATGTATTTTTTATTTTTAGATGGCTCTATGGATTGAACCCAGGGCTTCACAAGCATGTAAGGTATTTACCACATGTATTACTGAGCATCTATCTGGCCCAATATTTTGGTTGTTGTTGTTATTATTATTATTATTATTATATTGAGAGAGAAAGACACCACTAATTTACCACCTATAGGGTTTCAATGATTTTGTCTTTGAGGTTCTTGTGTGGTGCCATGGTTCAATCCCAGGGTCTCACACATGCAAAGCACATTTTCTAGTACCTTCCAGCTTTCTAATATATATTGCAAATAAATGCAACAGTCATTTCACTTTGAATCTATACAAAATGTTACTACACATACAAACACATCCGGACAGACAGGCATTTTGCTTCAAATGTGTTCCTCGACTCTTCTTCCCTATTTCAATAAACAGTAATAGTCTAAGGTAATGTCTTAGTATCAGAGGCCAAAAATTTCAGTCTTTATTGTCTTTACCTTTTCCTTCACTCTTTTAATTTAAACGAGACCTATTGACCATCTTTCTCCTCCTTTGCTGTATATACAAAGAGGGAGGGAAGAAGAGAGAGAGGTAAAGGGGAAGAAGACAGCACAGAAAGTTGGGGGTCAGGCTCAAACTTGGGTCACTAACATGGTAAAGTAAGCAGTTTCACCAGCTCTTGACTCTCCTTTCATAATTTATAATCTAATACATTCTCTTCTCTCATCAACCCTGGCCCCCATATCTAAGCTGTGAATCTGTTCTGTTCAATCAGTAAAGCAGGAGATGAGTCAGTAGTCTCTCTCTCTCCCTCATATGCTCTACAATATTCTTTACAGAGCAGTGACAGAGGGTTATCTTTTTAATAAGCTCATATTCCAAATTCTTCAATGGATTTCACAGCAGAAAAAATAATATCTACTTTTCACAAAATGTGCCTATGAATGTTTCTCACAGCTTTATTTAAATTATTAACTTAAAAGCAACCAAGCGGTTTTATTAAGAAGTGAGTGGATAAACTAGTGCACTCAGACAATGGCATCTACTTCAGTGATGAAAAGAAATGAACTGTAAAGCTATGGAAAGACATATAAAGTCTTCGTATTACTAACTTAAAGGAACCAAGCTGAAAATGCTACCTGTGGAATGATTCTGACTATATAACATTCTGGAAATGTCAAAACTATAGAGACAATAAAAAGATCAGTAGTTGCTAAGGGCTCATAAGGAGGAAGGGAGGGACAGATACATGAACACAAGGGATTATTACCATGGTGAAATTATTTCATGTGAAACTGGTCGATGCACAACATTATACATTTGTCACAACTTTTAGAATGCAAAGCAGTAAAACCGAGCCTTCATGTAAATTATGACTGCTAATGACATTGCACCATGATTTATATACATAATTGATAAAATCTCCATCAATTATTACAAATGCAATGCACTAACTAAAATACTAATAGGGTGGTAAGATACAGATTAAATTTTAACTATGTTTCATGGTTTGCAGAATCCTTATATTATTATATTCTTCTAACAAATCTTCTCTGAAGATTTATTATTTCCTTGGGTGGGGTAGAGAGAGAGACAGAGAGAAACAGAGAAAGATGGAGAGAGAGAAAGAGAATAAGACCAGCTCAACTCTATAATATGGTGTTGCCAGGGATTGACCCTGAATCCTCTGAGGCCAAAGGCATATAGGTTGGTATTGTAACAAGCAGATCTACCTCCGAAGACTTAAACTTTCTTGAATATGCATGACAAGATTTTTCTCTGTTTTAAATAAATAACTTTTCAACATCAGGTATAATTCCCACATTTATTTTCTAGAACAGCCTGCTTTTTTTTTTTTTTCAGCTGGTATTTATTTTGAGTGGTATATAAAACCATTTATGTTTTTGGGCTGTATTTATTTCACACCTTTCAACATACATATCACTACACTTCACTGATGACCACAGTGCCAGCTTTTCTGTATCATAGACTTTTGGTGACAATAAAAGAGAGAGAGAGAGAGAGAGAGAGGAAAAGGGAGAGGGAGACCGACTTACAGCCTGCTGCCTCATGTAGAGCTTATCTGTCAGTGATACTCTATCTCCTCTTCATCTAGATTCTTTTCTTTTATTCTTTATTATGAAGGTCTCTTTTCTTTTCTTTTCTTTTCTTCTCTTTTCTATTTTCTTTCCTTTTCTCTTCTTTTCTTTCATCTTTTCTTTTCTTTCCTTTTCTCTTCTTTCCTCGTTTCTTTGCTTTTCTCTCCTTTTTCCTCTTTTCTTTTCTTTCCTTTTCTCTTTCCTTTTCTTTCCTCTCCTCCCCTCCCTCCCCTTCTCCTCCCTCCCTTTCCCCTTCCCCCTTCCCCCTTCCCCCTTCCCCCTTCCCCCTTCCCTTCCCTTCCCTTCCCTTCCCTTCCCTTCCCTTCCCTTCCCTTCCCTTCCCTTCCTTTCCCTTCCCCTCCCCTCTTCTTTTCTTTTCTATCTTTTTTTGCCTCCAGGATTATCACTGGTGTTTGATGCCTGTGCCATGAATCCACTGCTTCTGGAGACTCTTTATTGCATTTTCTTGCCCTTGTTGTTGTTGTTATTGTTGTTGTTATTGTTGTTATTGGACAAGACAGAAATTGAGAGTGGAGGGGAAGACAGAGGGGGGAGAGACAGATAGGCACTTGAAGACTTGCTTTACCGCTTGTGAAGCGACTCCCCCCTGCAGGTGGGGAGCCAGGGGCTCTAACCAGAATCCTGAAGCTAGTGAAGCTCTTTTTGCATCTGAGTTTCAGGGCCTTTTATGTGTAGTTCATTCCAACTTTTGCTGTAGACTTGCCTAGGTCTTCTGTGGAGTTAAATAACCAGTTCTCCCTAATCAATTACCTTGGTCCCCTTCTCGTACTTCTTAATTCATTTTTGTTGTTATTTGTTATAGCAATAGCACCTAAACTCCTTTATAGATAGATATGGCAAATGATGAAAGATTATCAGGGTCTATTACCTTCTCAGTTTTTCATTCTTCTCAAAGTCTACTTCATCTTACTTTTGTATTGCTGGTTTCAGCAGCACAAACACAGTTGGGTCTTATTTGCCTTAAAATATTTTGAGTTTTTTTTTTCTTCCTTCTCTTCATACAGCGATTTTTCCTTAATCTTCTAGATCTGGATTTAAACGTAACCCTGTAGTTGGGTTTTCCGAGACTTCTCTATTTTGAACACCTCTTACTGTTTTCTATTACTATATTCTGTTATTTTCCTAGCACTTGAGTCTAGGAATTACTAGACTGTGTGATTATCTACACATTGTTCTTCCCCACTTCAGGGGCTGAAATTATACATCTTCTGTTCATCAATAATTACTCAGTGCTCTAAGCAGTATTAAGCATATAGAAAATAGTTATATGTATGTATACTATGAGTCTAATAGAGAAAGTTTTACTGTGATTAGATATAGGATGACTATCATGAGTAATCTTTTATGCCGATTAATTTTATAAACTCAATAAAGGGACACTAAGTACACATGAGTTTATAAAAATTGTTTAGGGAATCGGGTCAGTGGTAGCACACCCAGTTGAGTGCACATGTTATGTGTAAAGACCTAGACTCAAGTCCACAGTCCCCACCTACAGAGGAAATTCTTCATGAGCAGTGAAACAGTGTTACAAGTGCCTCTTTTTCTTTTTTCCTAACTTCCCCTTTCCTCTCAATTTCTCTCTGTCTCTATCCAATAAACAAAAATACCTCAAGAGGAGATAAAAAAATATGAACATTTTTGGAATAAACTCTTGGGAGGATACCAGGAAAAGAATATTTTAAAGGTGAGTTTTAAATTTCCCCAATCTTTTAGGGGAAAAAGCAATTCTGTATTATTTAAATGTTACTGAGTTCTGGAAAAGATGAATTGATCCTCAGTTCATTTTTTTGAATTGCAAAATATGGCCTGTTCACATATGAATAAAGATTCAAGACCTTAAATAAATAATAGTAACTTAAATATAGTCAGTATTAAAATAATAATATGCTATGAACATTTTATTAAGTTTAGAAAAAGATACATTGATATCCTATTCATTTTCTGAATTGCAAAGATAGCTATTTCACTTAAGAATAAAGATTCAAAAACCTAAATAAATAATAGTAACTCAGATACAGCATTATATTAAAATATTAATATTGCACAAACATGGTTTTATCACAGACATAAAAGAAAATTTTAAGGTAGAAAATTTATTAAAATAATTCATCACATCAAGGGATCAAGGAAAAGTGCAAAAGATATGTGATAGTTTCAATTGCATTAAAAAAACATTTGAAAAATTCCACTTCAATCTATGAAGACAACTTTTGCATAGTAAGAATAGGATATATATTTAGGATAATAAGTATTATAAACTCAAAGCAAATATTTGAACTAAATGTCAAAAGCTAAAGGAAATATAGAATTATATTTGAGAGTATATTTAAGTCTCCATTTCTACATCTATAAAATGTAGTAAATAATATAATGTATATTATGAGGGTCGTGGTGAAGATTAAGTCATATACAAGTTATGAATAGCTTTATACAGTCCCTAGTACATAATAACAGGAATTTAAGTTTACTGCTCATTGTCATCATTAATATATTAAGGGGGAGTTTTATTCTGAACAATGGCTGTATAGAGATTTTAGGTAACATCAAGGAAATGACTACTTTCAAAGTATTTGAAAGATACGTAGAGAACTGTTAATAAGTGATAATGAATTTTGTGTTAAAAGCACAGAAGAGCAAAGGTAAGGAGCAGAGGTTTTGAATATGGATGCTCACAATCCAAACTCATTTCTCAATAGACTTATAGTAAATCTGTAAAAGCTGGTGTAAATGGAAAGGAAAAGAATTATCATTTGAGTTATTCTGAGAGTGTACAGAAAATAAGCCTCTTTGGCTTACCTGGTCAGGTCAAACATAGTGTGTGCTTTGATACCTCATCTGACTAGACTTTACAAGACTCAAAAACAAGATGTATGTGCCTTTAGACTTTACCTGGTAATTCACTCAATTGAAGTGTGAGTTAACTTTGTACCATTTAAATGCTTTCTTATCTCGCACTCAGTTTGGTTCAGTTTCCTAGGGAGGATACTTGTGTCTGTATTCCAGAGTATTGCATAAATCCTACAGGGACTACTATTTACCTGACAAAAGGTAAGGAACAGAATAGTTTATTTTTTAAAAAATTTTTATGATGCTTTATAGGTTCAAGATTGGCTTAGGGTATGATCTGGGGATGATACCCTGTGACAAATAATATAAGACATGTAACAAATGTAACTATTACAATTATTACTGCTTATTTTTGCTTTGAAAATATTTATATAATGAATTAATACAAAAAAGAAACAAAATTATTGAAAACATTATTTCAAAATGGTAGTATTAGTTAACTTAGAAACTCTAGAAAATTTACTGTAAAATCCTAGAGACTGGTAATAGAAACATTATTCAAGTTGACAAGAATTTCTCATAAAATACATATACTTAAATTTAAATAGTTTTTACAGATGAGAAACAAAATCATTGAAAATTAGAAAAGCTCACCTGTAGAAAGGAAGCTTCTGGAGTGGTGGAGCAAGTTGTAGATGTCTTTCTCTCCCTCTTATCCCTCTGTATTTCTCTCTGTTCTTATAATTAAAAAGTAAGGGAGAGGGAGTTGGGTGGTAGTGCATCGTGTTAAGCGCAGGTGGCACAAAGCACAAGGACCATCTTAAGGATACCAGGTTCGAGCCACCTGCAGGGGAGTTGCTTCACAAGCAGTGAGGCAGGTCTGCAGGTGCCCATCTTTCTCTGCCCCTCTGTGTCTTCCCCTCCTCTTTTCATTTCTCTCTGTCCTATCCAATAACGACAGCAACAATAATAACTACAACAATAAAACAACAAGGGCAACAAAAAGGAATAAATAAATACATTTATTTATGGGGGGGAAGTAACTGCCAGGAGCAATAGAATCCTTCTGCCTGCACTGAGCCATATACATAACTCTGGTGGGAAAAATGTATATATATAAACAAAATAATTGTTTAGAATAGCAACATAAATTTAAGCTGGAAATCTGGAACATCTACCTAAAAAACAAGAACAAACAAACAAAAACTATAAAATATTTCCTGAAATGTATTAGAAGAACAAAATATTGTAAAGACCTACCTTGTTTTCAGACAAGAGTAATAAAATTTTAAAGATTTCAGATCTCCCACAAATAATTATAAAGTATATTGCAAATTGCACAGTGCATTTTATCTGTATCTGAAGAAATTATTTTGAAGTTATGAAACATAACCAGCTATATTGACAAAGAAACTGTAATCTAGAAAAAACAGCAGGTTTAATAATTACACTAGCAAATATTAAATATTTAAGCTACAACTATTAAAACAATGTGTTAAGAACAGATCTATGTAACAAAATTAAAATTGAGAAATAAATCCAAGTGCATATTAAAAGCACCACAGTAAACAAAGGATTGCATGAAAAATGATGCTATAAATTTTACCCAGTTAGTAAGAAAAACAAATAATAAAACAAATCATACTATATACTTTTGGCATAAGATTAAAATTTTATATGGTTTGTCTACTTAAATATTAAAAAGTCACATTATAGATTAATAATGAGTCCTTGATTATTAATGTGATTCAAGGATGTGGGGATCTTTTCTACTTTAAAAGTGTTTTGCTGGTTCTAGCCCCTGGCTCCCTACTTGCAGGGGGAGTCCCTTCACAAGTGGTGAAGCAGGTCTGCAGGTGTCAGTCTTTCTCTCTCCATTTCTCTCTGTCCTATCCAACAACTATGACATCAATAACAACAACAATAATAACTAAAACAGTAAAAAGGTTAACAAAAGAGAATAATTAAATAAATATTAAAAATAAATAAATAAAAGTTTTGTTTGTTTTTTATTATCATGAGAGAAAAAGAGATAGATGGCTTAGATTCTATAGCTAGTTGAAATTTGTCTCAGAGTATTTATAATGGATCTGGGGACCTCACTCCACACACACACACCCCCAAAACACAAGGGTCATCTATTAAACTGGTCAGAATTAGTAAAGACAATTATGAAAAGTGCCAAGAAATTTGTTGAAGGACTTTGAACAACATTTATTCAATAAAATCTGTAGACTCTTACAGAAGGACTTGGGGTCTGTTCTAGGAACTATGTACCTATCCTCATAGCGATGCATTTCATCTAGAAAAAGCTGCATAATTCGGCTAGACAGTTGAATAATATAGCTCATTTCTTTTATTTCTTTGAGTGGGAGATTGATTCTCAGTTGATAGCACTGTTTGTTGCTGCAGAAGGTCTACATTTAAACAATGACAGGTCTATCTGTTATCTATTCCCAGTTTTTGTTTGATAAAGAATGTATTATGGTAAAGAATGTAGTCTCAGAAGCCAGGTGGTGGTACACCTATTTAAGTGCTCACATTAAAATCCACAAGGACCCAGGTTCAAGCCCCTCATCCCCATTTGCAGGGGCAAAGCTTCACAAATGAGGTTGTGTCTCTCTGTCTCTCTCCCTTTCTATCTCCCTTTCATCTCTCTGCTGGGCTAGTGTGGGGGTGCCTCTTCCCCTGGCGTGTGCTCTCTGGGTTGGAGAGAACTCGAGGGACTCAGCCTGGGCTGCTACTCACTCAGGGACGCAAGAGAGAGATGACTCAGGAACTCGTGGCAGCGTGATAATGCAAAAGGATCTACTCATCAGAGAGCCAATGCTTTTATAGGATAAAACTGGAAGTGGCAAGTCAGAAACGTAAATGACTAGGAAAGGGGGGTGGAGAAAGGAAAAAGCACACTGGGAAGGTAGAAACTTCCTTAGCAACTTTTATGAGGGTTTTAAGCGGTGGAATTAATGTTACCCTGCAGGCAGGGCAGGTCTCAGAAAGAAGATAGATCAGTGGGATTGGGTAGGGATCTTTCAGGCAAAACAATGATTATGTGAATAGGCCATATTATCAGCAGTGCCGGATGGAAGGGAGGGGGGCTGGCTTAATGCCATCTCTCAACTTATTTCTGTCTCTATCCAATAATAAATAAATAAATAAATAAATAAATAAATAGAAGGTAGTTTCTCAATTTTGTAAAACCTGGTGTTGAGGGAGAGTTGCTCCATGGACTTTGTATCCAAATCCTAGATTCCACCTATCTTGACAATCTGAGGTGGAAAGAATCTGCAAGGATTTAGCAGCTGGTAAAGCTAAATGTACTTCATGCTTCTTGATTCTAGATATTCTAGAATGCAGAAACTATACAAAGATAACTCACAACAGAAATATTTGAAGTTTTTAATAAATGCAAGCCACTCAAACCCTTTTGGTGTGAAATGAAACAATAAGTTGCCATTCTTCAGATATAAAACTAGCAAATGTTTAAAAAATATGTAACTTTGATGGGAAGAAGGGAATTTGATTTTTCCTTGTGAATGGGGACTGTAAACTGATATAAGCTTTTTGGATGCTAAGTTGAAAATCTATGACCTTTTAAAATGTCTGTCACATTAACATGTAAACCCCACTTTATAAAATTTATCTTTAGAAAAAGAAAACAAGAATGGAAATTTTTTTTTTAATTCATTAAACTCCTTAATAAGTTCAAAAGTTTTCCTAGCAGATTTTCTGGTGTCTTACAGAATTTTTTTTTTGTGGGGATATTATTTGTATTTTCCCTAAGTGATTAAAAAAGAATGTGTCCTCCTCTAGTGTTATTATCTAATGAATATTAACAAAGAATTCAAATTGTCAATAAAGAATTTTGCTATTTCTGGTTAAAAAACTTTTAGTAAGCTATGCAATTATTTTCCACATATACCTTAGATTATAGTAATAAATGTAAGTGACATTTAAGTCACTGAATAAATTTAGGACAAAAGTTGCTTATTAAGCTGGCATTTATTAGGTAGGAGCAGTCTGCAAACCACACTTGCCAATGAGTGACTAACGTTTGCCAAAGTTGTTAATTGTTTTCATTGATAACTTAGTTATTGTAACAAACATGGTACAAATGTGCCTCTTGCAACTCTAAGAGAACTTGACCTCTTTATGAAAAGAAAACAGTGGTGAAGAAAAACTAGTTACTGGGAGAAGGAAATATCACCAACTTTTGTTCTCATGAGTTGCAAAAAATCCAGAAATGCTCATAATGTGAACACCTTTCTCCAAACCAAACAAAGATCCTTTCCTTTCTGTATCCTCTTTCGCTCTCAGTCAACCAGCCATTTCCTAGTAAATATACCTCAGTAAATGAATGCAATATGTTCCTCCCCTCCCCCGCTCCCCTCCCCTTCCCTCCCCTCTCCTCCCTTCTCATCCCTTCCTCTCCCCTCCCCTCTCCTCCCCTCTCCCCTCTCCTCCCCTCCCCTCCCCTCCCCTCTCCCCTTGCCTTGTCTCTCCTCCAGGGTTATCCCTGGGGCTTGGTGACTGCACTACAGATCCACTGCTCCCAATGGCCATTTTTACCACTTTTATTGAATAGGACAAAGAGAAATTGAGAGAGATGGGGGATAAAGGGAGAGTTAAAGATAGACACCTGGGAGTTCCAGGAAGATGGCGGACTGAGAAGCTGCTAGTGGCTTGAGCTCTGACCACATCTCCTGGAAACGGTAGGATTTTCTGCCTTTAGTAGGCCAGTAAATAAGGGGTCCTAGCGGTGACACCAAGGAGTGACTATAACTTAGTTTGGGTTAAGAATTAGAGTAGGAAAAAAGGGGAACACCCCCCCACCTCACCCTGCATAGCTAATTAAATAATTAAAAATAAATAATTTTAAAAAATCCTTTCCTTTAACTGCTCTTTTATGACTGTTCTTTTTCTTATCTTTTTCTTTTTTTCTCTCTCTCTCTCTCTCTCTTTCTTTTCTCTTTTTTCTTTTTCTCATTCTTTTCATCCTTTCTTCCTTAATCCTACAGCTTCCAAAGTCACAGCCCCCAGCCCCCACACCACCAAACAGTGTGCTTTTTTGAATTCACTGATACATATTTGGGAATTATTTTGGGAAAGAATTCTGACTCAGTGTGGACTCTCACTGCAAGTGTCTCTGCTCAACTTCCTTCTTCCTTTAGCCACCCCTAGAATATACAGTGGATAGTAGATTTGCTTAAATGTCTATTGCAGCTATCCTTGTCTAGTCCTGAGTTTGTTTTTTTTTTTCTCATTCTTAACAATCAGCTGCCTCTGATCAAGAGGTTTGAGGTAATCTGGGACTGGGACAGGGTTTTTATTTTATTATTTTTTTTTTACCCTGCTCTATTTTACTATCAATATTATATAAAGGCATATATCTTCCTGCCCTTTAGGTTGATCAGAATTAACTCTCAGCATATATTTCAGTGCTAGGGTAGAGGGCATCCTATCTATTGTGGAACTTGTCCCCTTAATCCTACCTCCTCTACAGACTCTACCCTTCCTCCCCCTCTTAGCTAATCAAAAAAATTAAATTAAATTAAATTAAAAATAAAGTAATAAAAAATCTTTCCTTTCACTGCTATTTAATTACAGCTCTTTTTCTTATCTTTTCCCTTTTCTACTCTCTTTTTTTTATTTTTTATCTTGTCATACACTTCTTCCTTCCTTCTTTGCCTTTTTGAATTTGTGAATTATTTTGGGGAAGAAATCTGACTCAGAGTGGACTCTCTATGTGTGTATCTCTGCTCTAGTTCCCTTTCCCCTCTTGTTACCCCTAGAACATAAAGTGGATAGTAGATTTGCATAACTGTCTATTCTTGCTATCCCTTCTTTTCTCTTTCTTCTTTACTGGGAATTGGTTACTATTTATTCATGGACTGGAGAAATTGGCTAACTGGTAACGATTAAACTGCTTCAATACTTGCTTCAGTTGCTACTGTAATTCCTGAGGTTGGTGAGTGCAATTGTCATAAAGGTATTTAGTACAGTGTTACTTGTACTCAAGACACAACAACTGAGGAACAGAGCGTAAAAAAAAAGAAACACATAAATAAAAAAAATGGGTAGATCAAAAACAAATAAAACTGCTACTCCAATGAATGAAGACAAGAGCCCAGAAGAAACTACAAATCAGCCAGAAGTAACCATAGATAAGAAAAGTATGCAAGCAATAATAAACTTATTAATCACAGAAATGAAAACAACATTGGAGGAAAGGAATGGCAGTATTAGGGAAACAACAGTTGAGACCCCCAAGGAATATATTGATTATCTTAAGGCAATTAGAGAACTGAAAGCTGAAATAGCTGGACTGAGGAAAGGAGCTGAGGGAAGGCAAAGCAGACTAACAGAAGCAGAAAACAGAATTAGTCAGACAGAGGATGAGTTAGAGAAAACAAAGAAAGAGGTGAAAGAGCTTAAAAAGAGACTGAGAGACACTGAAAACAACAACAGAGACATATGGGATGATCTCAAAAGAAGTAACATTCGTATAATTGGCCTGCCAGAGGAAGAAAGAGAGGAAGGGGAAGCAAACATTCTAGAGGAAATAATAGTAGAAAACTTCCCAGACCTGAATAACAGAAAGGACATCAAGATTCAAGAGGCCCAGAGAGTACCAAGCAGAATCAACCCAGACCTGAAGACACGAAGACACATCATAGTCACAATGAGAAGGAGTAAGGATAAAGAAAGGATCCTAAAGGCTGCAAGAGAGAAACAAAAAGTCACATACAAGGGAAAACCCATAAGATTATCTGCAGACTTCTCCACTCAAACTCTAAAAGCCAGAAGGGAATGGCAAGATATCTATGGAGCCCTGAATGAAAAAGGGTTTCCACCAAGGATAATATATCCTGCTAGACTTTCATTCAAACTAGATGGAGGGATCAAAACCTTCTTAGACAAACAACAGTTAAAGGAGGCAACCATCACCAAGCCATCCCTGAAAGAGGTTCTAAAAGAACTCTTATAAACAAGAACATCACTATAATATTTGCAATATATCAGAGCAAACAAAATTTTTTTTTGAACAATGGCACTATAATACATTAAATCCATAATATCAATAAACGTCAATGGCTTAAACTCAGCCATCAAAAGGCACAGGGTGGGGGGATGGATCAGAAAACATAACCCAACCATATGCTTGCAAGAATCCCATCTGTCACAACAAGATAAACACAGACTTCAAGTGAAAGGATGGAAAACTGTCATACAGGCTAACGGACCACAAAAAAGGGCAGGAACAGCCATTCTCATCTCAGACACGATAGATTTTTAAATTAAATAAAGTAATAAACGATAGGCAAGGACATTACATAATGATTAGAGGATCAATCAGCCAAGAAGACTTAACAATTATTAACATCTATGCACCCAATGAGGGACCATCTAAATACATTAAGCACCTACTGAAAGAATTTCAAAAATACATCAATAGTAATACAATAATAGTGGGAGACTTCAATACCCCACTCTCACACTTAGACAGATCAACAAAGCAGAGAACCAATAAAGATACAAGAGAATTGAATGAAGAGTTGGACAGACTAGACCTCTTGGACATTTTCAGACTCCTTCACCCCAAAAAACTGTAATACACCTTCTTTTCAAATCCACATAACACATACTCAAGGATAGACCACATGTTAGGCCACAGAGACAGCATCAGTAAATTCAAGAGCATTGAAATCATCCCAAGTATCTTCTTAGACCACAGTGGAGTAAAACTAACATTTAACAACAAACAGAAAATTATTAAAAGTCACAGAATTTGTCAACTAAACAACATACTCCTTAAGAACCACTGGGTCAGAGACTCACTCAAGCAGGAAATTCAAATGTTCCTGGAAACAAATGAAAATGAAGACACAAGCTATCAAAATATTTGGGACACAGCTAAAGCAGTACTGAGAGGGAAACTTATAGCCATACAATCACATATTAAACACCAAGAAGAAGCTCAAATGAACGACCTTACTGCACACCTCAAGGACTTAGAGGAAGAGGAACAAAGGAACCCTAAAGCAACCAGAAGGACAGAAATCACTAAAATTCGAGCAGAAATAAACAACATCGAAAATAAAAGAACCATACAAAAGATCAATGAAGCCAAATGTTGGTTCTTTGAAAGATTAAACAAAATTGACAAACCCCTAGCCAGACTCACCAAACAAAAAAGAGAGAAGACTCAAATTAATAGAATTGTAAACGATGGAGGAGATATCACAACTGACACCACAGAAATCCAGAGAATCCTGTGAAACTTCTATAAAGAACTATACGCCACCAAGCTAAAGAATCTGGAAGAAATGGAACAATTCCTAGAAGCATATGCCCTTCCAAAACTGAACCAAGAAGATCTACAAAATCTAAATGCACCAATCACAGACAAAGAAATTGAAACCGTTATTAAGAATCTCCCCAACAACAAAAGTCCTGGACCAGATGGCTTCACAAACGAATTCTACAAAACTTTCAGGAAACAGTTCGTACCCATACTTCTTAAGCTTTTCCATAAAATTGAAGAAAGAGGTATACTCCCTTCCACCTTCTATGAAGCCAACATCACCCTGATACCAAAAGTTGATACGGACAGAACAAAAAAGGAAAACTACAGACCAATATCTCTGATGAACATAGATGCCAAAATATTAAACAAGATCTTAGCCAACCAGATATAGCAACATATCAAAAAGATTGTTCATCATGACCAAGTGGGATTCATCCCAGGAATGCAAGGCTGGTTCAACATCTGTAAGTCAATCAATGTCATTCACCACATCAATAAAAGCAAAGCCAAAAACCACATGATTATCTCAATAGATGCAGAGAAAGCCTTTGATAAAATTCAACACCCATTCATGCTCAAAACTCTACAAAAAATGGGAATAGATGGGAAATTCCTCAATATAGTGGAGTCTATATATAGCAAACCTATAGCCAACATCATACTCAATGGACAGAAGCTGAAAGCATTCCCCCTCAGATCGGGGACTAGACAGGAATGTCCACTGTCACCGTTACTCTTCAACATAGTATTGGAAGTTCTTGCTATAGCAATCAGGCAAGAGAAAAAAATCAGTGGAATACAGATTGGAAGGGAAGAAGTCAAGCTCTCACTATTTGCAGATGATATGATAGTATACATAGAAAAAAACCTAAAGAATCCAGCAGAAAATTACTGGAAGTTATTAGGCAATATAGCAAGGTATCAGGCTACAAAATCAATGTACAAAAATCAGTGGCATTTCTTTATGCAAACACTAAATCTGAAGAAGACATCCATAAGTCACTCTCCTTTACTGTTTCATCAAAATCAATCAGATACTTAGGAATAAAGTTGACCAAAGAAGTGAAAGACTTATATACTGAAAACTATGAGTTGCTACTCAAGGAAATAGAAACTGATACCAAGAAATGGAAAGATATCCCATGCTCATGGATCGGAAGAATAAATATCATCAAAATGAATATTCTCCCCAGAGCCATATACAATTTTAATGCAATACCCATCAAAGTTCCACCAAGCTTCTTTAAGAGAATAGAACAAACATTCAATCATTTATCTGGAACCCGAAAACACCTAGAATTGCCAAAACCATATTGAGGAAAAGAAACAGAAATGGAGGCATCACACTCCCAGACCTTAAACTATATTATAAAGCCATCATCATCGAAACAGCATGGTACTGGAACAAAAATAGGCACACAGACAAGTGGAACAGAATTGAAAGCCCAGAAATAAATCCCCACACCTATGGTGGACATCTAATCTTTGCTAAGGGGGCCCAAAGGTTTAAATGGAAAAATGAGGCTCTCTTCAATAAATGGTGCTGGGAAAACTGGGTTGTAACATGCAGAAGAATGAAATTGAACCACTGTATCTCACCAGAAACAAAAATCAACTCCAAATGGATCAAAGACCTAGATGGCAGACCAGAAACAATCAAATACTTAGAGGAAAACATTGGTAAAACAGTTTCCCACCTACACCTCAAGGACATCTTTGATGAATCAAACCCAATTGCAAGGAAGACTAAAGCAGAAACAAACCAATGGGACTACATCAAATTGAAAAGCTTCTGCACATCCAAAGAAACTATTAAACAAACAGAGAGACCCCTCACAGAATGGGAGAAGATCTTCACATGCCATACATCAGATAAGAAACTAATCACCAAAATATATAAAGAGCTCAGCAAACTTAGCAACAAAAAAGCAAATGACCCCATCCAAAAATGGGCAGAGGATATGAATAAAACATTCACTACAGAGGAGATCCAAAAGGCTAACAAACATATGAAAAACTGCTCTAGGTCACTGATTGTCAGAGAAATGCAAATTAAGACAACACTAAGATACCACCTCACTCCTGTAAGAATGGCATACATCAAAAAGGACAGCAGCAACAAATGCTGGAGAGGATATGGGGACAGAGGAACCCTTTTACATTGCTGGTGGGAATGTAAATTGGTCCAGCCTCTGTGGAGAGCAGTCTGCAAAACTCTCAGAAGGCTAGACATGGACCTTCCATATGATCCAGTAAGTCCTCTCCTGGGGTTATACCCCAAGGACTCCATAACACCCAACCAAAAAGAAGTGTGTACTCCTATGTTCATAGCAGCACAATTCATAATAGCTAAAGCCTGGAAGCAACCCAGGTGCCCAACAACAGATGAGTGGCTGAGAAAGCTGTGGTATATATACATAATGGAATACTATGCAGCTATCAAGAGCAATGAACCCACCTTCTCTGACCCATCTTGGACAGAGCTAGAAGGAATTATGTTAAGTGAGCTAAGTCAGAAAGATAAAGATGAGTATGGGATGATCCCACTCATCAACAGAAGTTGAGTAAGAAAATCTGAAAGGGAAACTAAAAGCAGGACCTGACCAAATTGTAAGTAGGGCACCAAAGTAAAAGCTCTGTGGTGAGGGGTAGACATGCAGCTTCCTGGGCCAATGTGGGTGGAAGTGGGTGGGTGGGATGGGTCACAGTCTTTAGGTGGTGGGAATGGTGTTTATGTACACTCCTAGCAAAATGTAGATATTTAAATCACTAGTTAATTAATATGAGAGGGGGAAAATAAATTGTATGTCTCAAAGTTTTTCAAAACACAAACGGAATCTTTTTAATATATAGGCTGTGTATTTGATATGCGGACTCTCTCAAAAGCCTAGACCAAGTAGATCAGAAGCATCCAATAGCACAGCTATATACGAGATACTGGGTACTGTACAGCAAACCATAACAAAAGGACTTTTCAAAGTTAACCCAATTACCAAATAGTGTGATGATAACATTAACTATCGATTGTCTTTTTGAACCCTAAGACAGCAGGAACCTCACATCTCCACTATAGAGCCCCTACTTCCCCCAGTCCTGGAACCCTTGGATAGGGCCCACTTTCCTGTATGCCTCTCCCAATCCATATCAATTGATATTGCATCCGCCAATCACAACCTAACCAACGCAACGATTGCCACCTCAACATGCTTCACCTCAGACTGTCCAGAGACTTCACGTGTGGAATGACAACCCTTCAGCTTCATTACTCGGGTGAGACCTTTCCTTTTATAGTACACTCTAATTTCATCTCAGGTGGTTCACTTTCTAACAAAGTCCCAAAACCTAGATATACACCAGTTTCTGTGAGAGAGAGCTTATGTTCACACGTATCCATAAACTAGTGCAAAATATATACCTGAAAGCAGAAGTACACTAGAGTTTGCAGTGAGTACCTTCCTAACACTTCCTCTCCACTATTCCAAGCTTTGGGTCCATGATTGCTCAACAATTTGTTTGGCTTTGTATGTTAACTCTCTTTTCAGTCACCAGGTTCTAGATGTCATCAGGATGCCGGCCAGGCTTCCCTGGATTGAAGACCCCACCAATATGTCCTGGAGCTCTGCTTCCCCAGAGACCCACCCTACTAGGGAAAGAAAGAGGCAGACTGGGAGTATGGACCAACCAGTCAACGCCCATGTTCAGCGGGGAAGCAATTACAGAAGCCAGACCTTCTCCCTTCTGCAACCCACAATGACCCTGGGTCCATGCTCCCAGAGGGATAGAGAATGGGAAAGCTATCAGGGGAGGGGGTGGGATATGGAGATTGGGTGGTGGGAATTGTGTGGATTTGTACCCCTCCTATCCTATGGTTTTGTTAATTAATCCTTACTTAAATAATAAAAAAATAAAATAAAATAAAGATAGACACCTGCAGACCTGCTTCACCTCATGAAGCGACCCCTACCAGAGGTGAAGACATACCAGGGAAATGAAAGAGTTACAACCCAGTATCTTTGTCATAGATTTTTTTGTATTGGCCTTCAAAATTGTCACTCAGTAGCTCCAAATAGAAGGCTAAGAAAAACTTAATTTCCTGAACTAGTTAAATTCTCAACAAGTCTCTATTTATTTTTAGAACTTATTATCTAAAAAACAATAAAAAAGAAAGAAATAGAACTTGCTATCTCATAAATTTCATATATTATTCTTGTTATTTAATGAAAAACCCCTATCGTTCATTAAAACATTTGATACAAAAATTAATAATCTACTGAGCTACTACCTAGCTTATGAAACAAATCACTACAAATACTGTCATTGCTTCATGTCTTTCATAATACATATATTAGTCTACAGATTCCATTATCTTTTGCACAATTTAATGATCTATATATTGATATAGTTATGAACATTTAAACTGTGTGAGCATCAGGATGGAATCTAGTAATCTATGCCCAAATTTCTGTGACCTAAAATTAAAAACTTCTTTACGTATTGACTGGAATATTATTCATGTTCATTCTCATCTGGGAAGGAACTGAAACCAACAGAACTTCTACCAGATACAGAATTGATCCATCTTCTATAGTAGTTTATCGTTGGGGTAAGTAGGAGCACAGAACTTTGGTGATGGGAGTGGTATGACGCTATATCTCTGTTATCTAATGTTCTAATAATTCATTAATAAAATTAACAGCATTTTTAACATGATTAAAAAAACAAAGTAATTGAGGGTTAAGTACACATGGTTTGAAGTCCAATTACTGGCTTATGGGTCCCAGTTTGAGGCCCCAGCTTCCCACCTGCAGGGGGGTAGGGGGATGGTCTCTTCAAGGGTGGGCGATGAAGCAGGTCTACAGGTATCTGCCTTTCTCTTCCCCTTTCTGTCTTCCCTTCCTCTTTCGATTTCTCTGTCCTATCCAACAATAGCAATGGCAGCAACAACAATAATAATAACAGCAACAAAAATAATAATTGACTTATCTTCTGTATAGCTTTTTTGACCATAGTCATTTACCCTGTATTGCTGATGAACACAATTAAATATCATCTAGTCTCACAGAAATGTGATTAAAACCTTAGTTTATGCTAATTTCATGATTACCACATATTAGTCACTGATACTTATTAGCCAATCTATTCAGGGATGCAAATAAATCAAAATAAGGCATTCAATAGTGAATTGAGTTTGTTACTAAGTTTGTGCTGCTATATATTACAGTTTTATAAGCAGAAAAAGCAATAAAGATACAGTGTGAAATACTTGTATGAGGGATGACATGCTATTTAGCTGTTAGGACATTGTTTGGAAAATGAAAGTACACAATTATTATTGGCTTAATTTATAGAACTTCTACTTCTCAGTAGAGAAAGAACTGTCCATGTCATCCAATGACTCTATTCAGATGTTTGTTCTTTGTGATGTTAGCCAGCATTTATTGTGAACCACATGTTAAGGGAGAATCTGTATTAAGTACTGGGAGAAAATAGATTTGGACATCAGTAGTTTAGCTTTGAGTACATGATAAACACATTATAAGGACTCTACAAAACAGCACAAATTTATTTTTCATGTATAAAAGTATTCATAAAATACAGCAAAAAAAGAGAATGATTGGAAATCGTTGTGTTAAAAGCCTTTAATTTATGACTTTTGCCAGCCAATTCCCTTCCACTCTAAAGGATAATATCAGTAATTTTAATTTTGAATTGCATATTATTTGAAATGACTTTGATGTTAATTATTAAGGTCACCTTTGATGACTTTGAAAACCCAAGTTTTACCAACTTTCCTGTGCTTAGGAATTATAGTTTTGAAGGGAACTTAGCCATAAATGTCTCTTTTTTCAGAGAGTGCAGTCAAATGCCATCTATAAATGTAGCTTTTCATTACAGACACCCAGATAAGTTGTATTTTTGGTTTCACTGTAGGCAAGAATACTTCTATGTAAAGAATGTGATAATACTTCATGTGAGTATATATTTTCTTGATGCCACCTTGATCCTCATAGTGAGGGTGATTTATTATATTGGGTCATATTACCCAAATCAGTTTTTCAAAGGAACAAGTCACATTTCTATTGCTATGATGATACGCAAACAACGATGACCACTGTTGAATGAACAGAGCCTCTCTCAGCTACTACCTTTATTCTGCTTCAATTAGTTGAAGGTAGGAAATGTTGGCAGAGAGATTTAAATGTCTCATTTAAAGGTCAACACCTCACAACAGGACAACATTTATCCTGAACTGGACTGTAGAGTCAGCACTGGGTTTGCGCCCAGTTGCTGTTGGGGGACTTTAATATACTGTCCTCCAAATGAAAGCAGGTGGTTTCAAAGGAGCTATACTGGTATTCAGCATATAGCCTAAAATAGCTTTAAGCTTTTCCATGACCTCATTTTGCCATACTGGCTTGCTTACGAGTGTTTTTGGATGGTGTTAATGTTCTAGTGTTAGCCATTATAATTTACGGACTGACATAGTATCGTTAACACTGAGCATGGATTGTACTCAGTAGCCAAGGCATAACTTTTTCCCCCCTCTGTGTTTCCTGCAGCTGGCCAGTGTTTTGTAACCAGGACACCAGCTCTGGTGCCAGTTGGTAACTTTAGCTGTTTGACTGGCTGTGCAACTGGCATTGCAAACATGGTTAACCAGGGACAGTATTACAGTATGTGTGATGGTATTGAGATACTACACTATTCGACTTCAGTAGTTTTAGCCCAGGATGAAACCATGATAACTGATTCTACAGTAAGGTTTTGTTTAATTAAAAGAGTTTATGTAGGGTAAGCATAAACTGTGACTATTTAGTCTTTGACTGAGTTGAATGCACTAAAAATTTAAAATAATTACTCTTCAATCAAAGTAAGTCATGGTTTTGGTGTGTTTAGAAGGATTAAAAATCTAATACTTGTAGTGAAAAATAGCAGACTCACTCTTTGACCACTTCTTCTCTGCCTTAAATCCTGTTTCAAAAGGCAGCTACTTTTCTTTCTTTCAGTTTTTTCTCCTGGCATTTGCCACCATAATTCTAAAAAACACTGTGATTACTGTGTTTCTTTATTCTTCAGCTTGAGAAACTAGAGATTGAGTTTCTATTATGAAAGATGAATAGTTAATTATCTTGTGCCCTTAAGACCCCAATGCAATTCTTTCTTGCTTTGAGTATTCTTTGTCACAATATTTGGTAAAGTCAATTATGGCTATATGAATCATTGATTTTTCAGTGGGGGCAGGAATAGTCATTCTTAGTTAATAAAGAGACTATAATAATTTAGGTTAAGGGGCTTGATACTGTAAAGGTGATGTTCTGGTATTATAGAGACAAATTAGATACATAGAAACTAGAGAATAAGGAGCTTCCTGAATTTAAATGGAACATGACAATGAGATAAAGACATGTACCCACTGCTATTCAGTGACACTAGAGGGTGTGCAAGCAGTGACAAAATATGAGTTTATCAGGAAAACTGTGCGTAAGTTATTGTATAGGCTTGGGGGGAAATTTTTAGATCTTACAGGAACATTTTGGAGGTATTTTACTATTTTGATGGTTTTAACAGTGTCTAATAGGTAATGTCCAGGGATTCTAGATGCTTTGAAATGCGTAGTAAAATAATGATTTGCAATATATTCAGCCTGACTTCAGATTGTCCTGTAGGAATTTTGTATATAACAATTTTTCCCTTACTTTAGGTAATTCTGGTTTACAACATTGCATATTTTTTTTTTAATTTTTTTATTTACGAAAGGATTAATTAACAAAACCATAGGGTAGGAGGGATACAACTCCACACAATTCCCACCACCCAAGCTCCATATCCCATCCCCTCCCCTGATAGCTTTTCCATTCTCTATCCCTCTGGGAGCATGGACCCAGGGTCATTGTGGGTTGCAGAAGGGAGAAGGTCTGGCTTCTGTAATTGCTTCCCCGCTGAACATGGGCATTGACTGGTCGGTCCATACTCCCAGTCTGCCTCTCTCTTTCCCTACTAGGGTGGGTCTCTGGGGAAGCGGAGCTCCAGGACACATTGGTGAGGTCTTCAATCCAGGGAAGCCTGGCTAGCATCCTGATGGCATCTGGAACCTGGTGATTGAAAAGAGAGTTAACATACAAAGCCAAACAAATTGTTGAGCAATCATGGACCCAAAGCTTGGAATAGTGGAAAGGAAGTGTTAGGGAGGTACTCACTGCAAACTCTAGTGTACTTCTGCTTTCAGGTATATATTTTGTACTAGTTTATGGATACGTGTGAACATAAGCTCTCTCTCACAGAAACTGGTGTATATCTAGGTTTTGGGACTTTGTTAGAAAGTGAACCACCTGAGATGAAATTAGAGTATACTATGAAAGGAAAGGTCTCACCCGAGTAATGAAGCTGAAGGGTTGTCATTCCACACGTGAAGTCTCTGGACACAGTCTGAGGTGAAGCATGTTGAAGTGGCAATCGTTGCGTTGGTTAGGTTGTGATCGGCGGATGCAATATTAATTGATATGGATTGGGAGAGGCATACAGGAAAGTGGGCCCTATCCAAGGGTTCCAGGACTGGGGGAAGTAGGGGCTCTATAGTGGAGATGTGAGGTTCCTGCTGTCTTAGGGTTCAAAAAGACAATCGATAGTTAATGTTATCATCATATTATTTGGTAATTGGATTAACTTTGAAAAGTCCTTTTGTTATGGTTTGCTGTACAGTATCCAGTACCTTGTATATAGCTGTGCTATTGGATGCTTCTGATCTACTTGGTCTAGGCTTTTGAGAGAGTCCGCATATCAAATACACAGCCTATATATTAAAAAGATTCCGTTTGTGTTTTGAAAAACTTTGAGACATACAATTGATTTTCCCCCTCTCATATTAATTAACTAGTGATTTAAATATCTACATTTTGCTAGGAGTGTACATAAACACCATTCCCACCACCTAAAGACTGTGACCAATCCCACCCACCCACTTCCACCCACACTGGCCCAGGAAGCTGCATGTCTACCCCTCACCACAGGGCTTTTACTTTGGTGCCCTACTTACAATTTTGTCAGGTCCTCCTTTTAGTTTCCCTTTCATATCTTCTTACTCAACTTCTGTTGATGAGTGGGATCATCCCATACTCATCTTTATCTTTCTGACTTAGCTCACTTAACATAATTCCTTCTAGCTCTGTCCAAGATGGGTCAGAGAAGGTGGGTTCATTGTTCTTGATAGCTGCATAGTATTCCATTGTGTATATATACCACAGCTTTCTCAGCCACTCATTTGTTGGGCACCTGGGTTGCTTCCAGGCTTTAGCTATTATGAATTGTGCTGCTATGAACATAGGAGTACACACTTCTTTTTGGTTGGGTGTTATGGAGTCCTTGGGGTATAACCCCAGGAGAGGACTTACTGGATCATATGGAAGGTCCATGTCTAGCCTTCTGAGAGTTTTGCAGACTGCTCTCCACAGAGGCTGGACCAATTTACATTCCCACCAGCAATGTAAAAGGGTTCCTCTGTCCCCATATCCTCTCCAGCATTTGTCGCTGCTGTCCTTTTTGATGTATGCCATTCTTACAGGAGTGAGGTGGTATCTTAGTGTTGTCTTAATTTGCATTTCTCTGACAATCAGTGACCTAGAGCAGTTTTTCATATGTTTGTTAGCCTTTTGGATCTCCTCTGTAGTGAATGTTTTGTTCATATCCTCTGCCCATTTTTGGATGGGGTCATTTGCGTTTTTGGTGCTATTGCATATGTTTTTAGAGCTCTAGTTCATGCTTTCTAAAATACGTGTTACCACACTCACCACCAGAGTATTGGTAACTCTCCACCACAGTCTGCTGGTCTCCTCTTAACTTTTTCTTCCACCCTACCCTTTTGTTAGTCACATCCACAGTTAGAGTCCAACTTTTTCTTTTTGCTTAGTCTTATATGCTCTTTCATAGTGTTTCTTTCTATTCTATATAGGAATAAAATCAGATAGTATTTGATTTTCTTTTGGTACATTTTTTGGCATAATATAGTCAAGCTCCATCCATATTATCACAAATGGCAGTATTTCATAATTTCATACTTAAGTACATCTTCCTTATCCAGTAATTATCTATGAATGGACAACTAAGCTATTTCCACATCATAATGTTACAGTGAACATTTTGGTACAAAGAGCTTTTTAAATTAATGCTTTTATATTCGTTCAGTATATACTTAAAGTGGAGTGGCTGGATGCTGTGGCAGATCTATCTTTACTATTTATTTCAGCTTCAATTAAATTTTAATGTATTAACATTGGTTTATGATATAATAAATTTTTAAGAGTAGAGTTTCACACCTAAATATGTGGGAATAAGACTCAGCATACCCACCACCAAAGTTCCAACACCATGAATTCTCCCCCCTTTCATTCCCTGTGTCTTCAGATAATTAGTTTTCAATGAATTTGATAGTTATGAGACAACAGTCTCAAACATCTACCATTGGTCTAATAGGAGTGAGATAGCTTTTAATTAAAAAAGATAAATGGCTGCTTTGTGAAATGTGAATGTATCTGCTGAAGTGAAGGTTTTAACTGTGACACTCTATGTTCTCTTACTATAGTTCAGGGCACACAGATTAGTCAACTTGTGCTGGAGAGTCACCAGTAAAGGGATTTCAGAGATGGATGGTATGTTAGACAAAAACAGGCAAGTCCATAGACCTTGATCCAGGTGGCTTCAATTGCTTTTGTTTTAGCTTTATATTATCTGCAGAATCTAAAGATTGCTGCTCAAAATGGTCCCTGGCCATTTAGTTATAACTCAGCCTGAGCCCATGAGGCAATTTTCCCTCCAATTATCAGCAAGTAGGGAAGAGTGGTGAAGTCAACTATTGATTCAACTTCAGGCAGCAGGTAAAGATGGACACTGACTGGATCTATTGCAACCTTGGGTAACATTTTGTTGTTGGGAACTCTGGAGTAATGGAAGAGTTGACATTAAATACTACAAATGTTTACAGTAGAGTTACAACAATCCAGAGCAGAGGTCAAGGTAAAAATATGTCACTGCATATATATGGATCAGATGGCAAAATCATAAACAGCCTTATGAACACTTACAGGAGTAGCCTCATTAGCAGTTAATGCAGCACCCATCATATGCTAAGAAATAAAGAATGGTGGTTTGCTCAAGGTAAACCTATTTGGTTACAACTGTGTAAAGTATAGTTTAACTTTCTGTGGGAAAGTAAGTTTTATTAAGGCACCATCCTTTACGAGAGTTATACCTATTTGAAATACTAGTTTCTTTGACTATAGTTATCCTTTCCAGCATTTTATCAAGTCAGTAATTCTAAGTAGATTTAATTAGAGCATTTATGGTGATAATAGTAGTGGCTAATTGGGACAGAGTGAATATACATGCAGAATGAACTATATGTGGTTCCTGTAATACTTGATTTCTACCAAAAATATACATGCAAGATGTTATGAATTATATACAAAGTTATTTAAGTATTTCATTAATCCCAACTTTTTGTTTTGTTTTTACTGGAAATCTGCCATTTGGGGGCATATTTTTTTTAGATAGAAAAAGAGAATAAAATGGGGGAGGATGCTGGGTGATGGCCACTGTGGGTTGAGGGCACATCTAACTATGTGCAGGAACCTGGGTTTAAGCCCCCAGGCCCCACCTGCAAGGAGGTGATTTCACAAGTGGTAAAGCAGTGCTACATGTGTCTCCCATCTCTCTCTCTCTTTATCCCCCTTCCGTCTTGATTTATCTCTGTTTCTATCACATAAATAAATAAAATGTTGATACAGAATATAGTAAATAAAAAATAAAAGACTCTGAGCTTGGCTTGGCACAGTTTTAAACAACTGAGAGATTCATTACACCACGGTACAGCAGTACGGAACAGTATTATTGAGGTATAACAGAATAGGCAATGGGGCACAGATAGGCTAGACTGCTACACATGTTCAGTCTCCTGGGAAAGGCAGCATTGCTGGGGCTCAGGTGTCTGAGGCAAAGGAAAGCGCTCAGGGAAAGCTGCTGCTGCTGATTTGCAAAAACGGAGACCAGAAAAGAGAGCAATTTCCAGTAAGCTCATACTTAAATCACTTGGTTTACAGAAATCCCTTAATCTGATGTCAGCTGTATGCTAATTAGATTTGTGTCCTCAACATAGACAGGAAACATGGATTCTGTATTCATGTCCCAATGAGAGAGAGAGAGAGAAAGACAGAGAGAGAGAGGAAAATGGAGAGAGATACCACTGCACAAAAAGATTTCCCAGTGCAGTGGACACAGGACTCAAACTTGAGTCATACCCATAGCAAAATAGGCCCCTTTCTAGTTAAATTATTTTGCTGGCTTTATTCCTGTTCTTAAGGGAATTGATAAACCACTAAACTAGATTGAGTTCAGAGAAATCTCTTTTTCCTGTACTAAGATTTTTTTCCTTCTTTCCTTTTCTATGTTCTTTGTTGATCATTGTCCCCGCCCTACTATGAGTTTACATCCTGCATTTGTTGCTTAGGTTAAGTACTTTAGATCTTATAATTTGTGTTTTAAGTGAATTTTTTATTAAATAAGTTAAGTTGTACTAATGAAGCTCTATAAAACAAAAAGCAGCCTTATGATCAAACAAACAAAATAATCACAATCTTCCTGCCCTGCTGATATATTTCCCTTTCTATGTGTATATTTTCCTTTTTATGTGTATAAATTTGTGTTTATAGGTCAAAAATTGAAATCATACTACTTTGTAGCTTTCTTTCCTTTATTTGGCAAAAACTGTTCTCTGATATATTTGTAGTGCTTACATTGTTTATTTGTGCAAATATGCAAGAATTTTCAATAATAAGTATGTACTGCTGAGACTTTAGTAAATTCTCATTTGGGGGGACTGTTTATCTGTAGCTTTTTCTTAGGAAAAATTGAAAACATGTAAGGTTTGTCATCCTCTCGTGTCCCCTGCAAAGAGTCATTAAAGCAGGTCTTCTATGATGCTGTCATCAGATCTTAACTGCTTAGGGTTGATGTTTTCAGAGAGAGAGAGAAAGAAAGAGAGAGAGATTCCTCATTCACTGTGGGTGCCAGACTCAAACCTTGGTCAAGTGCATGGCAAAGCAGGTACTCTTCCAGGTGAACAATCTTGCTGGCCTTAAAACAAATCTATAGTCTTTGCTTACTTTCTTTATCAAATCTTAGAAACCAGCTCTTTCAACTTCAGCATTTCCTCTGTTCTGAGAGCCACTGTGCTACTGATGAAGGGGGGAAATCACTAGCAACCTGAAAATCAAGTGCCCTGAGCAGCCAAGATTTGTTACAGCTTCCTCAGTAGATTCATACTCATTTGCTGTAGATCCACTATCTACTTTGTTATTTTATTACTAACAGTACTTTGTTATTAACAAGAAAGGCTTTGTTCACAGGCAAAGCAAATGTGAGCTTGGTTTTAACTGATTCATTTAGCCCTCACTTAAAGTTATTGCTCTTTATAACCCAGGGCACTTTTAATATTTGAACGTATAAATTCTGAACAACTGAGTCAAAGAGCATGTTGTCTTGAAATACATTCTTTATTACTAACTAGTACGGAATAGCATCATAACAGGGGTTAGACTCCTAACTGAGGTCACCACATGTAATTACTTGAAAGTGTCAGCAGCAAAATGTTATAATAGAAGATGCCTCTATTATAAATCTAAGTAGTTATTTTCCAGTGATAAAATGTTTCAGGTCCCATGCAAGGAACTTAAATAAATCCTGTGCATTGATTATTCAAGGGACCTTTATGATCTATAAAGTATACTAATAGTGCATAAAGTAACAATATGTGCCATACAATTGGCCTATCTAAAATTGATATGCCTGTTATGACAGATATTAACGTGTCAGAATTGTAAATTACTTGGAGGTATTGCTTGAATGATTAAAATATTTTTAAAGCTTACAACAGAACCTTAATCATTTTCAAAACAAGCAAATAACATTATAGTCACCCTTAAATTTGATATGTTAATGTGTGTGTGTTTAAGAGCTATTGAGATATCTAAATATTTCAAGGGCTCTCCAAGGATTTCCACCCTTGAGAAGGATGAGAGAGTTTGGAGAACAGTAGACTCTTAGAATATATATATTCTAATCTACTCTACTAGATATATGCCACATATACTTGTTACATATATATATATATATATATGTTTATGCGTATATGTCACACATGTATATACAGACAATATATTGTATGTATGTATGTATGTATATGTACATATGCATAGCTATACATATCTTATAGTCTTAGAGTTTTAGAACTTTCAGAGCACACTTAGCAGAGTTGGTCTTTTTTTATTTCCCCAGATTTAATCGTCTATCCATAAGTTTTACTTGAAGTAAAAATGCACAATAGTTTGCAGTGACTCAATAAGTGCAACAAGTAGAAAGATCTAAAAAAAAAGACACCAAAAGATACTTAATCAAATACTTTCTACTTAGACCTAGATATCTTCCTCTCCTACTCCCTATTTTACTTGTCTCATTCACTATAAGACCAATCGTGCCAGATTAAAGTAAGGACTACAAAAGCTGGATAAGGGCAAAAGACCAACACACTTTAATGATGACCTTTTTGGTCACTACCAGGCCATCCCATCATCTGGGGCTCTAGTCAGGGAATCCTTGGATATGATGGGCTGGCCATCTCCATCAGGAACAACATAATAAACCCTCTTGTGGGCCTCTGCAGGACATTTTCCTCAATGAAGAATAGCAATAGTAGAAACTGCCCCACTCTCCGAAGGGAGGTTATGGTTAACATACTCTGCCAATGAAGGAAGACTAGTCCTGAAATGAATGCAGCCTAGAATGTTCCTAGCTATGACCATGGAATGCAAGCTCAAACTGACAGGGATGCAGGGGTTACACAGGCTTCTGTGCCAAAAATGAATATACATGGGCCCAAGGTCAGATCATAGGGGTTTACAGTTATGGCATTTATATATTTTTTCCTATATTTGTAGGCTTCTCTCTTCCCATATCCAGCTTTCTAGTCCTATCTTCAACTTTGACACCATTTTTTTTCAGACAATACTCCTAACCCACCTGCATGTTTGCTGTTGGGCTCAGTCAAAAATTAATAAAATCATGAGATATACCTAAAAATAGACTTCCTAGCTCCTTCCAACATGAACACCCCAAATTTCACTTGCTATACTTATACCTCTAGGTTCGTAATTATGAAATAAATTGTTCTGCTTTATGTCTTAATGCTTTTAAGTCACCAAGTTGCAGATGCTACCATGACTCCAACCTGACTTCCCTGGGCAAATGACCTCACCAGTGTGTCCTGGAATCCCACCTCCCCAGAGAGCTGCCCCACTAAGGAAAACTAGAAACAGGCTGGGGGTTTGGGTCTGCCAGTCAATGCCCATGTGCAGTGGAGAATAAATTATAAATGCCAGACCTTCCACCTTTTGCTCCCCATAAAGATATTTGGTTCATACTCCCAGAGGGATAATGAATAGGGAAATTTCCATTGGTGGGGAAGGTATATGGAACTCTGTTGGTGGGAATTGTATGGAATAGTACCATTCTTATACCAAAATCTTGTCAGTCATTATTTTCACTAATAAAAATTATAAATACAAATTTTGACATGAGCAAAAAAATATAAAAAACACAGAAACAGGCCATGATAGAAAGCATTAAAGATAAATCATTGTTATAAATGTTCTATATAACTGCTTCCACTACTAAGAATAGTGCTAAGTACAATTTATCATGTAAGTATTGACAATAAAGGACTGATATACTATGACTGAAGTATGAAACTGTGTGTACTGCATGGCTCATTTATAAATTTATTTCTAGTTGGTATTATTTTCCTGGCAATTGTTCTCATTTACAGTGGTAAGAATAAGCAAAGTTAGTGTGATTGAGGTGAAAAGCACTGGATGATGAGTCAAATATTTCAAGCTCTTTGTTTTGCCTCCAGGGTCATCGGTGGGGCTTGCTTCCTGCACTATGAATCCACAGCTTCTGGTGGCCATCTCTCTCTCTTTTTATCCCCCATTGTTGTTGCTGCTGTTGTTGTTGGGTAGGACAGAGAGAAATTGAGAGAAAAGGGGGAAGACAGAGGGGGAGATAATGATAGATACCTGCAGACCTGCTTCACTGCTTGTGATGTGAGCCCCCCTGCAAGTAGAGAGCCAGGAGCTTGAACTGGGATGGATCCTTGTCCTGGTGCTTTCACTTCACACTATGTGCTCTTAACCCGGTACATTACTGTCTGGTCCCTCAAGTTCTTTCTTCTTTCTTTCTTTTTTTCTTTTTTCCTTTCTTTCTTTCTTTCTTTCTTTCTTTCTTTCTTTCTTTCTTTCTTTCTTCTTTCCTTCCTTTCTTTCTTTCTTTCTTTCTTTCTTAATATGGTTGTTTTATTGTTGTAGTTATTATTGTTGTCGTTGTTGGATAGGACAAAGAGAAATGGAGAGAGAAGGGTGTTGGTATGCTTCTAAATTCTGCTATTAAGACCCCTTCCGTTTCATTGGTTTGGTCCCCCCTGCTTGGCACTGTGTTCTATTTACATAACCACTGTTAACTGAGCACCCCCCTGCCTCCAGGACATTGGTTTAATCCTCACTGGTTCCCGCTTTTTCTTTCTCCCCACCCCCTGTCCTACGTACATCTTTTTCGGACCTGACTCTTCCACCTCAGGATGGAGAAGGACAAGATTTTGATTAGAGATAGATTAGATTTTGCTGCATTCCACATGAATAAAGACTAAACTGCGTACTACTCAGCCATGAGTCCCTGGCCGTCTCTGTCTCCCATCCGTGAAGCTCAGCCCGGCAAAATGGCGCCCGAACAGGGACAGGAATCTCGTCTCCACACACATGCAGCAGACCAAAGGAGACCAGATAAGTAAAGCCGCCATGGCCAGCCTTTCTACTTATGAAGAGGTTTCCAAAAGCCTCTACCCTTTCTTCATGAGACAGTTTCTCTGTCTCTGGAACATTTTGCTCTGGGCCACACTTTGGTTCCCGCCCACCACCCACCCCCTGGAGCCTGCTCGCCTCCACAGGATGTGGGGCACTGGGCGCGGGCTCCCTCCATGCTGCTCAGCCACCAGGGGCAGGGCAGCAGATACAACGGGCAGGGCTGTGGCCCATCACAGCCCCCACCCTGGGGTGCCTCGGCCCGCGCCTTCTACACAGCTAGTCCACCCGCCCTCCTGCTATGATGCTGGGGCAGATCCCTTACCCCTCGGTGATTGCAGGCTCCCTGCCAGGACTGGGCCCCCTGGCCAGTATCCCCAGCTCAGCTCTGATGGCAGAGGAGTTGAAATACACAGACATCCATGCAGTGATTGCACCCCTGCACTTCCTGGAGGTGAAGCAGGGCAAGAGGCCACCGCCGGACAACGCACCCCCCAAAACCAATGATGTGACCTGGCACGACCTGAATAAACAGATTCACAGACTCCAAAGCTCACTCTACAGAAAAGTGGAATTCTGGTGGCTGATCTTCCCCATCGAGGCAGATATGCAGCGTTTCATCCCCTGGCATTTCATCCATGGTCATCTGCTTTGGACTGACACTTCTATTAGACTTACTGGTACACCTCTTGGACCCTTTACACAACTTTACAGCAGTTCACCTTATGCTGCTGGGTTTCTCAATGACTGACCACAGCTGTCCATGGACTTTTCAGCCAGCAGCCTTGGGGACTCTATAGGCCACAATCCTCCCTCCTTGCTAGGTCCTGCCCACAGAGGCAGGAAACGCCCTTTGAGGCATGAAGCACCCCCAGAGGCAAGAGATTCCCACAGAGACAGGAAACGCCCATTGAGGCATGAAACGCCCCCAGAGGCAAGAGATGCCCACAGGGGCAGGAAACATTCTTTAGCCTGATAGACCTTGCCCTTTGAGGCAAGAAACACCCCCCTCAGGCTCCCCTTGGCATCACACTGGTTCTTGCTGCTCTCTTAATTGTTCCTCATGTTTTGTGCCATTTCTTTTGAAAATGCCTGTACGATATAGGCTTCTGTTCACCCCACACTCCTGATACTATGGCCATTAGTTAAAAAGAAAGGAGGAACTGTTGGTATGCTTCTAAATTCTGCTATTAAGACCCCTTCCGTTTCATTGGTTTGGTCCCCCCTGCTTGGCACTGTGTTCTATTTACATAACCACTGTTAACTGAGCACCCCCCTGCCTCCAGGACATTGGTTTAATCCTCACTGCTTCCTGCTTTTTCTTTCTCCTCGCCCCCTGTCCTACATACATCTTTTTTGGACCTGACTCTTACGCCTCAGGATGGAGAAGGACAAGATTTTGATTAGAGATAGATTAGATTGCACTGCGTTCCACATGAATAATGACTGAACTGCGTACCACTCAGCCATGAGTCCCTGGTCGTCTCTGTCTCCTGCCTGTGAAGCTCAGCCTGACAAAAGGGGAATACAGAGGGGGAGAGAAAGATAGACACCTGAGACATACTTCACCACTTGTGAAGTGACTTCCCTGCAGGTGGGGAGCTTGAACTGGGATTCTTACTCTGGTCCTTGCGCTTTGTGCCACGTGTGTTTAACCCGCTGCACTACCACCTGACTCCTGACCTCAAGTTCTTTCTTATACTCAACCATTGAGTAACTTATGGGAAAAGTCAGGAAGAATTTTTAAAAAGGCGACTTTGCAGAGGTTTCCGAAAAGTTCAAAAATAATTATAATTTTTTTCTGATATTTACTAAAATAAAATCAAATCTGAAGTCCATATTCCTACTTTCATCTTGACTCGAGTATGGCAAATAATTGATACTGAACTGTCCATGCAGATGCCTCTTGCAGACAGATAGAAAGTTCACAAAGGAACATATATAACCTTTGAACATGTAGTATCAACTAGATTTTGAAAGAAAATACAATCTACTTTGATATTACCAGTGAATGTCCATATAATTATAAGAGCTTCTGGAACTTGGTATTCTGTTTGACTTCAAATATGTAAAAAGCTCAAGTCATTTAACATGGTCTCATATTTTCTGTGGATTTAGTGGATCATTTTCTTGACTACATTTAATTGAACCTGTTGTGGGTAATGAGGTCTGCTGCTCAACAGCTCAAATATACTTTTCACTGAATTATTCTTGGTCATAAGTTATTTGTCATTTTTGGCCTTCTCTACAGGAAAATGGGAACACAGTGGGATAGCTGATAACAATACTGGCCTGCAAAAAAGTCTTAACTTTCACAATAGGCTGCTTTCCAGAACATTTCACTCATATCTAAGATCAATGTAAATATTGGAAGACTTGGGAGAGTTTGCAGATTTTTGGCAAAATTACTACTTTAACTCACCCTTTTCTTGAGTGCCATTGATAGATTATTTTAGTTCATTTTTTACTTCCTTAAAGACACCCCCACTTTACTGGAAAAATAAATTTAGCAACATGATTAGCATATTTCAGTTCAGCAACAACAGAAGTCTGTAACCTTTTTTCTTTATTGAGGGTGTGGCTTGTGCTTTTTATTTTATCTTAGGTAAAAAAAAAATCTCAAGCATTATTGCCTGGATTTAGAGTTCTGTAGGAGGCCTAGGCTTGTTTTGAGCAGTATTTTTCTTTCATAAAAGAAATGAACTTACAGGAAAAGAATTCCATTGGAGAACTCTTTTACAAGAATTTGCATGTGAATAATTCTCAAAGATGTTATTTAGGTATGAGTATCGCAACTTCTTCAAAATGGAAGTGATTTAAGAAAGGAAAGTATAATTTTGTAGATTATGTCTGAAGAAAACCAAAATGGAAAGGTAAAGTTGAAGAGAGCTGTTGCTTTATTAATGTTAGATGCTTGGGTAGTGGACACACTAGTGTCAATTCTGAGTTTTGTTTTTCTTCAGCTATATATAACGTTATTGTACATGCATAGTGCTGATGACTTGATTCTGTCATCCCCTTGAAGACCTTTATATTCCATATTGTTTGTTTTATTTTGGCTATATGTTAAAGTTGCCTGATGTCACCCAGTCTTTGCAATTCAGAGGGAAAAAAAATCACTGATGAAGAAACTTGAAAATAAAACCTGAAATATTTCTAAGAAGAGTTAATTTCCTTTGTGAGGCTTTGCTTGTATTCCCAGTACAATTACTGTAGATTATGAAAGTTTGGAAATGAGCTTTCTCCCTTGCAGCCCACTTTCTTTCTCTGTTTGATTCTCTCATGAAGTCATAATCCTGTTTGCGCAGTAAGCCTGTTGCCATGGAGATTAATGTGATGTTACAAATTTGCTATTATTTATGACTTCATTGTAGGATGGATTCAAATGAGAAATTAATCTCTGATTTCTTACCAAATATTTGACGAGTCATAGGAGAACAGGTGAAGGCATTTTAGCTTTCAATTCTTCGTAAGAAAGTATACTGCTTTCACAGGTGAAAAACACACATATCTAAGAAAAAAGAATTGTTTGACCTGTTAAACATTTGTGGCAAGATGTCAAAATATGTGACCCACTAGGATGAAACATATTTTATTTAAAAATGTATCTGCTGAGAGTACAAGATAAGCTCCTCCATGAGTAACCTAGCTTGTCTGTGTCTTTCTCTGAACAAGTCTCTTCCTTGGTACTTCCATGTTTACTTTCTTTGCAAAGAAAAGCTAAACAGTGTGCACTCTGGTGCATAAGCCCCTCAACCATTGAGATATTGAATTTTGATCTTTAATAAACCAACATTGATTTACTTCACTGCTTTTGTTTGCTTAGTTAAGCTCCATTGGCATAGGAAAAGGCACACGTAATTTAATCAAATTGCTTTTTTTCATTTGATTTTTTATTAGTGCACCAAGCAGGCTCAAAGCATTCAGAATTTATTTTTACCACATATACACGCACACATACACACACACACACGTCTTTCTTCTCTCTTGGAGGTAAAGTTTGGAATTAATTTCAAGCTCATCCTCTTAATTTCATCATTCACTTTGTATGTACAAAGACCAAATATAGTGAGAGATTTTACTTTTGCATATCAAATTTACTCTTTTTAACATTAGTGTTGACTCACAGAGAATCCAGTAAAACATTTAAATTGCACTGAGATCTCCAGATTTTAGTTTTTTCTTTTACAAAGTTGCTTTTCCTAAAGGATGTGAGAGAGGGAGCTGGGTGACGGTACACATTAAGTGCACATAGTACTATCATAAGGACCCATGCAAGGATTTGGGTTTGAGCCCTTGTCTCTCCACCTAAAAGCGGAAACTTCACAAGCAGTGAAGCAGCCCTGCAGGTATCTATCTTTCTCTCTCCCTCTCTCTCTCCCCATCCCCTCTCAAGTTGTTTCTGTCTTATCCAATAAAATGCGAGAGAGAGAGAGAGAGAGAGAGAGAGCAAGAGAGACAAAGCACTGATTAATTCTGGAATAGGTGGTACTGAGGATTGAACCTGGGATCTCTGGGGCCTCAGGCATACAAGTCTGGGGGATTACCCATGTACTATTTCCCTGACCCAGAGATTTCCAGATTTATATGCCAACAAATACATCAATATCTTCTACATTTTAAATTAGGCAACATTTTGCTGTGAGCTTTTTACTGATTGTTTAGCTTAAAAAATTAATAGATAAAAACCTATATTTGCAAAGGTGAATAATTTGTCAAATATCAAGAGGCTGAATTGTGATTTGGAAGTGGAATCCAAGAATTTTGAAAATCTAGTTCTAAATAACTAATGTTAGTTGGAAACTTCTTCTCTAAGACTTATCACAAGTTAAATAGATAAAACTTATTGTTCTAGATTTAAAGGTTGATTATATATTTGTTTCTTCTGACTCCTTAATGCAAGGTATAAAATTATAGCATTGGGGTCTAGTGCAAGGCTACCATATGTGAGGACCCAGGTTCAAGCCTCCCATTTCTACCTGTAAGCAGGAAGCTCCATAAGTGAGCAGGTGAAGCAGGCTGCAAGTTCCTTTCTTTCTCATTCCCTTTTTTCCCTTTTCCCATTGGTTCTCTTTCTGTCAAAAGTAGTGGAATGTAAATGGCCACTGGGAGCAATGGGGTCTGTGATGCATGTACCAAACTCCAACAATAACCCTGGTGGGAAAAAAAATAGTATTACTTGCTTTTAATTTTAATTTTTTTTCATGACCAATATTTCACCCCTTTTGCAGACAAGGAGAGACAGAGATAGAGAGTTAAAGCCACCACAGCACTGAAATTCCTCTAACACCATGGAGACTTGGTGCCTGGATTAAATGCAAGACAGCGATACTCCTTTGGCTTTAGAAATGAATCTAGCCAACTGTTATACACTTAAAAAAATAAATGAAGATAGAGATAGATAGGTAGACAGATAGAGAGAGACCAAAGCTTTGTTCAATACAGTGGGATCTGGACTCAAACTTATGTTTTATACATGGTAAAACAGCACAATACCAAGTGAGCTATCTTGTCAACCTCTGTTGCTTATCTTTATGCATACAATTCTTTTGATTCATACTGAACTTCATATGTATCAATCACTGGGAGCAGTGGATGCATAGTGTTGGCACCAATGAAACACCAATGATAACCCTGGTAGCAATAAAAAGTAAAATAAAATAAAATAAAATAAAATAGAGGGTAATAATACAAATCACTGATGAGAAGGAGCTACAAAGAAGATGAGATAGAAAGATGACCTGTCTGTACCCCCTTTAAACTACTTAGCAAATATCCCACAGGAGTAAGCAAACCAGTATAAAGCTGCTACCAGCTGAGGACTGCTCCCTTTCCTGTTCACCCTGTTATATTTTCCTTGTACTCTTTTTGAATCTTTGTTTCTTAGCCTCACTAAAATGTTAAGCAAGTAAACTTGACTAAAAATATACGGCTTTCTTTGGAGGCCCTTAGAACACTGATATTAAGAAAAACCCTATCACACCTTAAAGAAAAATCCTAAAAAACTGTCCTTTGGATGCCGGATTATGCCTAGAAATAGAGTGGCCTGATTGTAGCTGGTGTGGGAAGTGGTGATTATCTCTGGCATGCATGACTTCACAATTTCACAAATGATAATTTTTTCAATGATCGAAGTGTCATTAGAAGAATTAAGTTGTGGGGCAGATACAGTCATTGAAACTTGAATGACAACTGCATTCATTCAGGGAGGTAGAAAAAGAATGCAGTAGGTCCTTATCTAATGCTGTTGATGGGGGTTGGGCAGTTGCAATTTCAAGTGAGATAAAGCCGAATGAATGTTTTAAATGTTTTATTTCAAGTTGGCTGAGAGTTTTGTTACTCACCAATTTTATATGAAAACAGTGTTGAATCCAAAGACAATGTTTAAGGATCAGCCTTTTAACAATTGTGGCTCAGGATGGCTGCTTTTGATGACACTGAGGAACTTAGGATAATAAAGTGATATTCTTAGGTGAAATAATTATTTACATCAGGTATGCTGTGGGTGTCAAAGGACTTTTCTGGCAAGCCTAAATATTATACCTAGTTAAAAAAAAAGACTTGGAAAGTAGGACTAGGTCTTTAGCTCAAAATAAATAAACAATACAGAGAAACAAAATCAACTTAGAATTTAATTAAAAATGTATCAGACACCTACATAGAAAAGAAAATAAACAGTTTTCCTATATCTAAGTCAGGGCCCTGTTGAAGAAAGAGCAGGGCACTGAAATTAGCAATGTTATGCTATGCTATGCTACACCATGCCATGCCACGCCATGATATGCTATGTTATTTCTTCCAGCAGGGTTATCATTGGGGCTCAGTGCCTGCATGATGCTATTTTTTCACCACCCCCCTTTTTATTTGATTGGGAAACTAGAAATTGAGAGAGGAGGGGGAGGTAGAGAGATACTGAGACACTTGCAGCATTGCTCCACCACGTATGAAGCTTTCTCCACCCTCTTCAGGTTAGGACAATGGACTTGAACCTAGTTACTTGTGCATAGTAGTGTGTGTGCTTAATTGAATGTGCTACCAACCAGTCTCTAAAGTCGCAGGTTTGGTAGGTAGACTTAAGAAGCTTAAACCTCCATGCCCTTAATCATGCTGGCTGCCAGGAACAGACTCCTGACAGGAGAAAGATAGTCACACAGTGCCTAGAGATGGCAATGATTTTTCATAAGGAAGGTTATCTGTCAAGATAATGTGTGTTCTCCTTGCTGTCTGTCACTGCTGCTCTCATTTAGTCAGCTGGCTAAAGTTATTTTGTCAGGAGAAATGATGGGAGAGTCGGTCCCAGTTGGTCACCTGGCCTGTTTAATACTTTGGCTTCCCATCCTAGTGGCTGCTTAGAAGTGGAATAATAACAACCTAGAAATCAGGGGGAATAGATTGACCATGGAATAAGCTTTAACCATTAAAAAGACAGGAAATAGCACCACTTCCTGGCCTGTTTAAGATGCAATGATTTCAAGTGGCAACCATATTGTGTAACAGTACAGTTTTGAATAAAATCAATTGTTTTCTTGAAAGGTTCATGACAATCTGGGTGTTAAACTTGTGGGGATGAGGCCTAGAGATGAATGAGGAGTGTTTATTGCCATAGAGAAATTCACTTTTGACTTGGAATTCAATGTTCTGGCAATATCTGGAGCTATGCTAATTTGCAAGTATGAGCCATTGAGTTGTCTTAGCAGTAACAGAGGGTTTAATGCACTATCATTTTCTTAGTATGGGAAGTTGGAGAGATGCAGTAGTATCTCTGAATTGATCTGCAGTATCTGAGGCTCTGTCACATGACAATGTATATTGAGTGTGGAGCAAGAGTCCACTATCTCACTTAGACTATTAAAAATAACACTGGAGGGAGTCGGGCGGTGGCGCAGTGGGTTAAACGCAAGCGCAGGGACCGGAGTAAGGATCCCGGTTCGAGCCCCCGGCTCCCCACCTGCAGGGGAGTCGCTTCACGGGCGGTGAAGCAGGTCTGCAGGTGTCTATCTTTCTCTCCCCTCTCTCTCTGTCTTCCCCTCCTCTCTCCATTTCTCTCTGTCCTATCCAACAACAAAGCAACGTCAACAATGGCAATAATAACCGCAACAAGGCTGCAACAACTAGGGCAACAAAAACGGGGAAAAATGGCCTCCAGGAGCGATGGATTCATGGTGCAGGCACCGAGTCCAGCAATCACCCTGGAGGAAAAAAAAATCACACTGGAATGGAGACTACCAGGATTTTTTGAGAAGCTTAGTGGTGCTTCTCCTATGTAAGATAGTTATCTTAGTTGGAGATGATACCATGATTCTGGGCTCCTTTGTATTTGCAGAGATTACAGGATTCTGAAATATAAGTAGTTAAGTGTAGCCACTAACTGTCAGATGCAAAGTATACGTATGTAGCATAATGAACAACACAGACAGTGTGGAAATCATGGTATCTTTATCCACAGAAATCTATGGTAGCAAGTAATAAATTGTGGTTGTGTTCTTGGAGTAAGATATGTGGATAGTAACTAGATTGTTGTTTAATTTTTATAATGATGATGATGATAAAAAACAGCCCTGAAAGCATTGAGCATGAGGTTGTCATCTATTGTCACTATGGAAAATTGTGGATTTTTGTAAAATTTCCAGATGTTGATGCCCTGGAACACATAATTATATAATAGCAGAGAGGTCTTAGGTTTCCCTCTCTTGAGTTGATTCTAAACTTTACTTCCTGTTATCATACTTCTCCTATTCACCATTACACAAATTTGATGTACTTAGGTGGGAACATGCCCTCATTGTGAAAAACTGCTTTGTTTTCTTATATCTCTAGATTCTGGCTGTACATCATTATGAACCTTTGATGCTTCCTAACTCTTTTTTCATTTCAGTACCTTTTTAAAAAAATAAATAAGCAAACAAACACATAATTAGCTCTGTCACTAGATAGGTTTGATCATGTGTTCTATTTTTGATAATTTCTTTTTTTAAGAGAACTTTTAGTTTTTATGCTGCTTTTTAATTTTGATTTATATTCTCCCTATCTTTTCTTTCTTTTATTTTGACAGGACAGAGAGAAACATAGAGGGGAGAGAGAAATAGATGAAAGAGAAAGAAAGACACCTGCAGTCTTGTGTCACCACTCTTGAAGCTTCCCCTTTGCAGCTGGGGACCAGTGACTTGAGTTGAGGTCCTTAAACATGGTGACATGTGCTCTCAATTGGTGTGCCATATCCCGGTCCTTCTTTTTGGAATTTTATAATTAAATAGGATTAATTCTTCACCCTCCCTAATACATACATATATTTTTAAATTCTTATTTGAGTAGGGCAAATAAATGAGATAATCAAGTAAAATATGTCAGGACTTATAAAACAATACTAGGATGTTGAAAATAACTTTTCTTTAAATTATTGGCTGTTAAACTGGACCACTGCAAATAGACATGAGTTTTCACAATAAATACAAATCTAAATCAAGCTGTGTAATTAGAGGATAGATACTTTTGCTAAGACACTTCTTGAAATAGAAAAGCAGGAGCATTTGCCTTCTGTTTAAAAATATACACAACTTCTAAACCTTACAAGCAGTAGCTCTGTGATAGATGTTAACAGCAACAGTAATGGCTATAGATTTCCCATCCAAAAACTTGGTTACTTTCACAAATTCTTACTAGTGTACCATCTGTGTAGAAGACTGAGCATAAGTTCAGTGTACTCTGATATTTTTAGACTCCAGATTGCTTGAAAAAATATTTATTTATTTACTTACTGGCTTACTAAATTCTCTGATTTGTCACCCTCTAGTTGGAATTAAAACATTTCAATGATCTCTGATTAATTCTAGAGCAGATAATGCAGGTAGTTGTATATATATATATATATATATATATATATATATATATATATATATATATATATACATATATGAGATTTTGATTTTTTGGTAAAGGTAGGAAGTTATATAACTTGACACAAAGTAATTACACAAGCACATACAATACAAAGAGCATGCAGCTATTTAATGAAAAATTAGCTTGGTGTGTGGGTTCCTTTAGATTCATTGTCCTAGAAAAAGTTGAAACTTGATGTAAAACTAGAATTATTTCTCCACATGTCTATTTTCTTTTTTTGTAAGTATTTTATTTATTCCCTTTTGTTGCCCTTGTTTTATTGTTGTAGTTATTATTGTTGTCGTCATTGTTGCATAGGACAGAGGGAAATGGAGAGAGGAGGAGAAGACAGAGGGGGGAGAGAAAGACAGATACCTGCAGACCTGCATCACCGCTTGTGAAGCGACTCCGATGCAGGTGGGGAGCCGGGGCTCCAACCAGCATCTTTCTGCCGGTCCTTGCGCTTTGTGCCACCTGCGCTTAACCCATTGAGCTAACCCACAGGTCTATTTTATATTAATATTCATAACAATCCCTGTGTTTATTAGGATGTTCCTACCTATCTTTATTAGTTATAGAATTGCAGTGTCTCAAAATTATGTTTGTCAGATTGATTTACTAAAAATTAATGTAGTGCATTCAATAAAGGCTTATGAGTGCTTCTCTTATACATTAATAAATATTTTTATTTTTAAAAATACTGTTATCTTCTACTAGATGGTGGTCCCCAAATATACAAATCCCATATTAATTTTTAGTAATCCTAAGAATGCAAAAACTCATGTTATTAGTTCTTCCTCCTTCCCTTCCTCCTTTATTATTATTATCATTATTGCTAATTGCTGAATAAAACTCATAAGCCAAACATTTATTGAGCTTGGAATTGTGCTGCATAAAATCATAATAGAATAATTATAAATCAGTATTGTTATTCAGAGTGACTAAGTGTTAGAAACTTTACTAAGTGATTTGTTTATCCTATGAGATAGGCTGTGCTCAGGGTGGTATGGCTGTAGACCTAAGTCTGTCTGTCTGTCTGTCTATTTATTTTTCTATCTATCCATCTATTTTGCAAGCTAGCTAGGCCTTATACATGTATGACTTCATCACTCCCAGGATGGCTTTTTCGTTCAGAGAAATGACAGAGAGAGAGAGAGAGATCATAACCCTGGAGCTTCTCACAGTTCTGTGCCACTTCCATGTGATCCAATGGCATGAACATGAACTTCATGCATGGCAGGACATGCACCTTACCCAGTGAATTTTCTCTCTGACCCCTACAGTCTTGTTTAAATCAACTATATATGAAGTAGATTCCATTGTTGCCACATCATAGATAAACAGTGAAGATAGGCAATATATTTAAGAAGATGTGTGACAGAGTCAAAGTGATAGCTCACCTGATAGAGCACTGTCTAGCCATGCATGTGGCTCCTGTCTGAGGGGCTGAGCCCTGGCACCACAGGGGAGGTGCTATGACATTGTAGGAAGATCTGGTGTTAATATTGTCTTTCCCAGTCTCTGTCTCTGCCTCTTTATTTTTATATATCTGAATGAAGAAAATAAGTGATGATGACCCATGAAATTGCTCTGGGTCTACATAAGAAAAAAAGAGGCAGAACGGCAATTTACCCTCAGATATTCAACTCCTATGCAGAACCCTCTTGACTCCTTTTCTACATGCATATATAGATCTATATTCTGTTTATAGATATGAAATAGACATTCTTATAACAAATTTATATTTTTAATGTTTATCTCACTTCATATGAGATAGCTTCATAAAAGATACAGAGAGAGAGAGAGAGAGAGAGAGAGAATTCAGAGCACTACAATGGTATATATAGCAATAGGGACCCAACTGGTAGCCTCAGGCATGAAAACCCTCCTAGTCCTCCTAGCACAACAGATTCAAGGACTCAGAAAGAGGAAGGGAGGATTACTAAGAGGAGGTTGGGGGCATATGCCTCTATGGTGGGATAAGACTGGCTGAGGGTGAAATGTACTGATACCTATTTTGGGAAAATGTGAAAATGTACCCTTGTGATAAAAATAATCCTATAACTCAACATTTACTCAATAAAGTTATATTGGACATATATATATATTAACAAAAAAGACAAGTCCTGTATTCTATTCTCTCAGACATTTCTCCAGCCATTCCAATTTATACTTAAGGATTTAGTTTTTATACTTTTTAAAAATATATATACTTTAGGAGACATGTTAACATAGGACAGAGTAAAGACCTGGCCTGTACTCCAGTCTTTCTTTTTGATGTCTAAATTCTTATCATGCAGTGAAACAAATGACACGTTGTATGTTTAAGTCTCAGTTTATAAAGTTTGGCCTCTGAGATGGTTAGGAGTGAACTAGAAAAATGATATGCCAATTTTTCTGGCATTTTAAATAAGATATGTATGCTTGAATGTAAGTATGTGTGTATGGGTGGGTTATAAGTGATGTTAACCAGCATTATGCTTCTTTTCCAAATGTGGAAGTTATCATCTTAAGTCCTTCATATAGAAACTATTATGTATAAATATTGCCTAGTTTTCCATTTTGCATTGATTAAAGTTAGTTGTCATAATTAATTAATTTATTTAAAAAAGGAGACATAGGAGTCGGGCAGTAGTGCAGCAGGTTAAGTGCACATGGCACAAAGGCACAAGGACCATGTATCTATAAATTAGGGCAAAATATATAAAATATATATGTATATAACTATTTTAAAATAGAACTAAGTTAAAATTTTCTAGTTTCTTGTTTCTTCTGTTTCTAGAACAGTAAACACCATAAATTAAAATATAAAAAAAACACAGAAAAATAAAGAGAAAAAAATAAGGAACTATTGTCAATGTCTGAGCTGTGCAGGTAGGAGGTGAGTACAAAGTAGTAATGATGAACCCATCCAGTAACTTTATAGAATCTGCATTTTTAAAAGCTTCTTCATTTCTCAGAACCATTTTCATGATTAAACTAAGTTGGAAACTATATCTATATCTATATATCTATATATCTATATCTATATAGATATATTGTTTTCATGACCTTTGCATATATGGATAGTAGTGGTTTTTCTGGATCATAAAGTCTTTCCATTCTTTCTTGTTTAAGATTCTTCATATTGCTTTCCATAGTGGCTGCACTAGTTTGCATTCCCACCAACAATATGCACTGATTCTTAACTAGAGTACTCCCTGTTTCCAAAAAGCTTTTTTTTATTAGATCATTACACTAGGAAATCTCTAAGGTCACTCAGAACTCTTAATTATGTGTTACAGTTCTAGGATTATTGAGAATTCAGTGGAATCTTTTTAGGTAAACATTTATTTCTTATAATACTTTCAGCTGGAAATTATTAGTGCTTTAGCTAACTAGATGCTTCTTTTGTTCTTCACTATTTTGTCATAGCACAAACTGCCTAAAATTGTTTAATGAAATATGTCACATACAAGCACCAGATTTTATCTTTAAGGATGCCTCTATAAGAAGTTTAGAATATTTAGAGCTAAATTCTCAACTCGAATTAGCAGTGAGAAATTGCTTATTCACTGTATAAATTAACATTGAGAAACTTTTATAGGTATATGAAGAGATCCTGAGGAGGTGTAAGAGGACATTATAAATTCTCATTCAAGATTTATTTTAGCCCGTATTTTAATTTACATTTTAAAAGGATTTTAATTTGGGGGGGTAGAATTTGAAGTGAAAGTACTATTGTTAATGAAAGTTATTTCATTGTTAAGCCAATCGGATAGTAATTATAAGATACACATTCAATGTCTATAATGAATTCTGATTACTGCTATGAAAAGCTGAGGATCACAGCAATGTTGTCTTTCACTGGTATCTATATGTGAAAGGGTATTTGGGAAGTGAGCTCACACTGTTTCACTGCCACTAAAAAGAAAATGGTCAATTTGACTTTTGTATTCAGAAAGCAGAAGCTATAGACCTTTATAATTTGTCTCACCCCTAGACTAAACTGCATTTAACATTTCCCTACTCACCTCCCACTCTCTGAATCTTTTCACACAAGGAAGAAATTTGCATTGTCCAGAGAGATGAGTATGATAGAGATTTTTCTGGCCTCTTTTTCTCTATATATTTATTCATTTTCTTTTTTAAGTTTTATTTATTTATTTATTTTTAAAATTTTTTATTTATTTTTATTTTGCATTTATTTTCCCTTCTGTTGCCCTTGTTGTTTAACATTGTTGTAGTTATTGATATCATTGTTGTTGGATAGGACAGAAAGAAATGGAGAGAGGAGGGGAAGACAGAGAGGGGAGAGAAAGACAGACACCTGCAAACCTGCTTCACCACCTGTGAAGCCACTCCCCTGCAGGTGGGGAGCCGGGGGCTTGAACCAGGATCCTTCCACTGGTCCCTGCACTTTGCACCACATGAGCTTAACCAGCTGTGCCACCGCCCGACTCCCTTTTTTAAGTTTTAGATCTCTATTTTTAAAATTATTTATAAAAAGGAAACATTGACAAAAACACAGCATAAGAGGGGTACAACTCCACACAGTTCCCACCACCAGCTCTCCGTATCCCATTCCCTCCCCTGATAGCTTTCGTATTCGTTAACCCTCTAGGAGTATGGACCCAAGGTCATTGTGGGATGCAGAAGGTGGAGGTCTGTCTGGCTTCTGTAATTGCTTCCCCACTGAACATGGGCATTGACAGGTTGATCCATACTCCCAGCCTGTCTCTCTCTTTCCCTAGTGGGGAAGGGATCTGGGGAAGCAGAGCTCCAGGACATATTGGTGGGGTTGTCTGTCCAGGGAAGTCTGGTTGGCATCATGCTAGCATCTGGAACATGGTGGCTGAAAAGAGAATTAACATATAAAGCCAAACAAATTGTTGACTAATCATGAACCTAAAGGCTGGAATAGTGCAGATAAAGAGTTGGGAAGATATGTTCACATATATCCATAAATTAGGGCAAAATATATACCTGAAAGCAAAAGTATGCAATAGTCTGCAGTGAGTCAGTATAAAGTTCATAATATTTGTCTGCTTAGACTTAGATACCCTGCTCACCTGCTTCTTAATTACACTTCCCTCACTCATTCCAAAGCTAACTTTATCAAAGCAAAGACTGCAAAAGCTGAATACGGGCAAGAGACTGGCATACTTTAACGATGACTCTTTAGTCACTATCAGGCCACCTCATCAGCTGGGGCCCTATTTGGGTAGTCCTGAGATTCCCAAACAGACATGATAGGCCTAGACCTTGAATAAATTAATCTCTCCATTGTTACTGGTCATTTCTATCAGGAACAACAAAACAGACCCCTTTGAGGACTCCCCATATGACCTTGCACTCAACTTGGATCAATAATGGTAGAGAATGTTCCATCCTCTAAAGGGAAGCTGGACAACATACTCTATGCTACACCTGAGGAAGATGAGTCCTGATATTGAGACAGCTTGGAATGTTCCTACTCATGACCACAGGATGTGAGCTCATATCTACAGGGGTGCAGAGGTCACATAGCTGAATATTGGCCCCAGATCACATCAAATCAATCCAGTTTATAGTCAACAATATCTATATACCTTCCCCATATTTGGGAGCTACTCTTTTTCCCTGCTCCAGCTTTCTGGTCCTTTATGCACCATGACATCATTTCCCCAGACAATAACTTGGATCCTCCTGCATTTCAGATTTCAGGCTGATGGGGAAAATTTATTCATTTCTTTTAGGAGAGAAGATTGGCAATTTTTCTTGATTGGTGATAGCTAGAGATGGGGGTTGTTTTCTGTCATTTAGAGATACTTGTCTTTAGGAACTTCTGCCTCCAAGTTTTGATAGACAGTTAGTGAATCAGGGCTCACATCTATCTCTCACTCTACTCTCAGGATTCAGTGGACTTATAAGATTACAGTTCTCATTAAGCAAAGCTACCCTTTCCACTCATATTCTTCTTTAAATGGGTATCTAAAAGTTGTTGAAGGAAGATGTAAGGAAAGAGAAAATACTAGGAGACAGGAAACCAGTGTTTAGTCACTTGTCTAAGTAACAAAGATTTTTGTTTTGATTTCATTAGTTGGATTCCTCATTTCTCAGTTGATTTCTTAATTGGGCTTTGATTGGGTATGTAAGAATAGGAATAATTATCACTCTTAAGTTCAATAACCTCTTTTACAGTTATAAATGAGATGAATAACTATTACTATAGATGTTTCATTACTTTTTCCCTTTTTGACCATGTGCATTAATCCAGTTTGACTATTTTAAAGGTGAGATTTTCTGCATCCTATCCACTCCACTGGAAGTTTTCCTATTCTTTCTCCCCCTGGTAATATGAACCTAGGATCATTATGGGGTGCAGAAGGTTGAAGGTTAGGCTTCTGTAATTACTTTTCTGCTAGACATGGGCTTTGGCAGGTTGATCTATACCCTCACCTTGTTTCTCTCCTTCCCTGTTGGGGCAAAGCTCTGGAGAGGTGGGGTTCCAGGACACACTGGTGAGGTCATCTGCCCAGGGAAGTCAGGTTGGCATCATGGTAGCATTTGCAACTTGGTGGCTGAAAAGCATTAAGATATAAAGCAGAGAAAATTGTTTAATAATCAGAAATCTAAAGGTAAGAATAGAGTAGATTCTATTTGGGTTCTCCATTTGGGATAAGTTAAGAAATTTATTTTAGGTATATTCTAAGGGGTCCATGAGTTTACTAATTTTTATCTGAGCTCATCAGCTAACATGCAGGTAGGCTAAAGCTATTATCTAGGGAAGTGGTGTTAGAGTTGGAAATAGGACTAGAAAGCTGGGTCAGGGAAGGGAGTAGCTCCCAAATATGTGAATAAAATACAAATACCATTAACTGTAAATGCCATTTGCCAGGCTAGTGTGGGGTTGCCTCTTCCCAGGCACGTAGTCTCTAGGTTGGACAGAACTCCACCAGAGCCAGCCTGGGCTGCTACTCACTCAGCTACGAGAGAGAGATGATTCAGGAACAGAGTTCGTGGTGGCGAGACAATTCAATTCTTTTTTTTTTTTAGGATTTATTTTATTATTTATTTATTTAAATTTCTTTATTGGGGTATTAATGTTTTACATTCAACAGTTAATACAATAGTTTGTACATGAATAACATGTCTGATATTTCTTCATAACAATACAATCCCCACTAGGTCCTCTGTCATCATTTTTGGACCTGTACCCCCCCACCCCACCGCAGAGTGTTTTACTTTGGTGCAATACACCAACTCCAGTTCAGGTTCTACTTGTGTTTTCTCTTCTGATCTTGTTTTTCAATTTCTGCCTGAGGGTGAGATCATTCCATATTCATCCTTCTGTTTCTTTTTTTTTTATTTCTTTATTGGGGAATTAATGTATTACATTCAACAGTAAATACAATGGTTTGTACATGTATAACATCTCCCAGTTTTCCACATAACAATACAACCCCTATTAGGCCCTCTGTCATCCTTCTTGGATCTGTATTCTCCCCACGCACCCACCCCAGAGTCTTATACTTTGGTGCAATATGCCAATTCCAGTTCAGGTTCTACTTGTGTTTTCTTTTCTGATCTTGTTGTTCAGTTTCTGCTTGAGAGTGATATCATCCCATATTCATCCTTCTGTTTCTTTTTTTAAAAAATTAATTTATTTATTTAAAAAAGAAGACATAGGAGTCGGGTGGTAGTGCAGCAGGTTAAGTGCACATGGCACAAAGGCACAAGGACCAGAGAAGGGATCAAGCCCCCGTCTCCCCACCTGCAGGGTGTCAAGCCCCCGTCTCCCCACCTGCAGGGTGTCACTTCACAGGCAGTGAAGCAGGTCTACAGGTGTCTATCTTTCTTTCCCCCTCTCTGTCTTCCCCTCCTCTCTCCATTTCTCTCTGTCCTATTCAACAAGGACGACAACAAGTAATAACTACAACAATAAAACAACAAGTACAACAAAAGGAAATAAATAAATATTTTAAAAAATTGAAAAAAGGAGACATTAACAAAACCGTAGGATAGGAGGGGTACAACTCCACACAGTTGCTATCACCGGATGTCTATATCCCATCCCCTCCCCTGTTAGTTTTCCCATTCTCTATCCCTCTGGTAGTATGGACCCAATGTCATTCTAGATTGCAAAAGGTGGAAGGTCTGGCTTCTGTAATTGCTTCCCCGCTGAACATGGGCATTGACTGGTCAATCCATACTCCCAGTCTGCCTCTCTCTTTGCCCAGTAGGGTGGGACTCTGGGGAAGTGGAGCTCTAGGACATATTGGTGAGGTCATCTGTCCAGGGAAGTCTGGTCGGCATCATACTGGCATTTGGAACCTGGTGGCTGAAAAGATAGTTAACATACAAAGCCAAACAAATTGTTGACCCATTATGGACCTAAAGGCTGGAATAGTGCAGATGAAGTGTTGGGGGGTACTCACTGCAGACTACTTTTGCTTTCAGGTATATATTTTGCCCTGGTTTATGGACACATGTGAACATATGCTCTATCTCAGGAGACCTGGTCTATATCTAGGTTTTGGGACTTTATTAGGAAGTGAACCACCTGGAATGGAATTAGAGAATACTAAGAAAGGAAAGATCTCACCCGAGTGATGAAGCTGAAGGGTTGTCATTCCGCACCTGAAGTCTCTGGACACAGTCTGAAGTGAAGCATGCAGAGGTGGCACTCGTTGCATTGATTAGGTTGGGATCGGCGGATGCAATATTATTTGATATGAATTGAGAGAGAAGCATGCAGGAAAGTGCGCCCCATCCTAAGGTTCCAAGGCTGGAGGAAATATAGGCTCTGTAGCGGAAATATGAAGTTCCTGCTGTCTTAGGATTCAAGAAGACCATAGATAGTTATTGTTATCATCACATTATTTGGTAATTGGGTTAACTTTGAAAGGTCCCTTTGTTTGGGTTTGCTGTAGAATACCCAGCATCTTGTATTTAGCTGTGCCACTGGTTGCTTCTGTTCTACCTGGTCTAGGCTTTTGAGAGAGTCAACGTCTCACAGACTCAGCCTATGTATTAAAAAGACTCAGTCTGTGTTTCAAAAAGTTCGAGACATACAATCAATTTTTCCTCCTCTCATATTAATTGAGTGATTTATATGACTACACTTTAATAGGAGTGTACATAAACACCATTCCCACCACCAAAAGACTGTGTCCCATGCCTCCCATCCCCCACACCCCACCACCCGGGTAAGCCAAATGTTCACCCTCCCCCTCACCACAGGGTTTTTGCTTTGTTGCCCTATTCTCAATTTAGTCAGATCTTGCTTTTAGTTTACCTTTCTGTTCTTTTTCAACTTCTGTTGATGAGTGGGATCATCCCATACTCATCTTTATCTTTCTGACTTAGCTCCCTTAACATATTTCCTTCTAGCTCCATCCAAGATGGGTCAGAGAAGGTGGGTTCATTGTTTTTAATAGCTGCATAGTATTCCATTGTGTATATACACCATAGCTTTCTCAGCCACTCATCTGTTGTTGGGCACCTGGGTTTCTTCCAGGTTTTAGCTATTATGAATTGTACTACTATGAATATAGACATACACATATCTTTTTGGTTGCGTGTTATGGGTCATATGGAAGGTCCATGTTGAGCCTTGGGAGAGTTCTCCAGACTGCTCTCCACAGAGGCTGGACCAATTTATATTCCCACCAGCAGTGCATAAGGGTTCCTCTGTCCCCACAGCCTCTCCAGCATTTGTTGCTGCTGTCCTTTTGATGTATGCCATTCTCACATGAGTGAGGTGGTATCTCAATGTTGTCTTTATGTGCATTTCTCTGACAATCAGCGACCTAGAGCAGTTTTTCATATGTTTGTTAGCCTTTTGGATCTCCTCTGAGGTGAATGTTTTGTTCATATCATCTGCCCATTTTTGGATGGGGTCATTTGCTTTTTTGTTGCTACGTTTGCTGAGCTCTTTGTATATTTTGGTGATTAGTCTCTTGTCTGATGTATGGCATGTGAAGATCTTCTCCCATTCTGTGAGGGGTCTCTTTGTTTGTGTAATAGTTTCTTTGGCTGTGCAGAAGCTTTTCAATTTGATGTAGTCGCATTGGTTTGTTTCTGCTTAGTCTTCCTTGCAATTGGGTTTATTTCATCAAAGATGCCCTTGAGGTTTAGGTGGGAAAGTGTTCCACCAATGATTTCCTCTAAGTATTTGATTGTTTCTGGTCTAACATCCAGGTCCTTGATCCATTTGGATTTGATTTTTATTTCTGGTGAGATAAGGTGGTTCAATTTCATTCTTCTGCATGTTTCAACCCAGTTTTCCCAGCACCATTTATTGAAGAGAGCCTCCTTCTTCCATTTAATACTTTGGGCCCCCTTATCAAAGATTAGATGTCCATAGGTGTGGGGGTTTAGTTCTGGGCTTTCAATTCTTTTTTTTTTAAATATTTATTTTATTTATTTATTCCCTTTTGTTGCCCTTGTTTTATTGTTGTAGTTATTGTTGTTGTCGTTGTTGGATAGGACAGAGAGAAATGGAGAGAGGAGGGGAAGACAGAGAGGGGGAGAGAAAGATAGACACCTGCAGACCTGCTTCACCACCTGTGAAGCGACTCCCCTGCAGGTGGGGAGCCGGGGTTCGAACCGGGATCCTTATGCCGGTCCTTGTGCTTTGCGCCACCTGCGCTTAACCCGCTGCGCTACAGCCCGACTCCCCCTGGGCTCTCAATTCTGTTCCACTGGTCTGTGTGCCCATTTTTGTTCCAGACTGTTTTGATGATGATGGCCTTATAATATAGATATAGTTTGAGATCTGGCAGTGTGATGCCTCCGTTTCTGTTTCTTTTCCTCAAGATGGTTTTGGCAATTCTAGGTGTTTTCTGGTTCCAGATAAATAATTGTAGTTTTTGTTCTATTCTCTTAAAGAATTTTGGTGGGGGAGTCGGGCTGTAGCGCAGCGGGTTAAGCGCAGGTGATGCAAAGCACAAGGACCGGCATAAGGATCCCGGTTCGAACCCTGGCTCCCCACCTGCAGGGGAGTCGCTTCACAGGCAGTGAAGCAGGTCTGCAGGTGTCTATCTTTCTCTCCTCCTCTCTGTCTTCCCCTCCTCTCTCCATTTCTCTCTGTCCTATCCAACAACGACAACAACAATAATAACTACAACAATAAAACAACAAGGGCAACAAAAGGGAATAAATAAATAAAATAAATAATAATAAAAATAATTAAAAAATATTGGTGGAACTTTGATGGTTATCACATTAAATTTGTATATGGCTCTAGGGAGAATATTCATTTTGATCATATTTATTCTTCCAATCCATGAGCATGGGATGTCTTTCCATTTCTTGGTATCAGTTTCTATTTCCTTGAATAGTGTTTTCTCCCAGAGTCTCATTTGTTGTTTCCATATTTCTGATGACAATTATTTCAAACTCTTTACTCTCTTCTGTGATTATTTCCTTAGCTAGTGTTTGGATGTTGACCTCATTATTTTGTGCTTCACCCTCTGGGGGGCTTTTAGCTGGAATCTTGTACTGGTTCATTTCTCCAATATTTCTTCTGTTTGGTTTAACCATTTTATATACTATGTTATGAGTTCCCTCTCTCAGAACTTTTCAAATTACTGATCACTATTGCCTGGACTGACTTGTGTCTATGTAAGGTAATTAAAGCGTTCACAGTTGTGGAAGTTAACAGTTGTTTTAATAGTATTTTAATCCCTGATTTGGAGCTCAGTGGCTTAAAAGCCTCTTTTGTGCTTTTTCTTCCCTGTAGGCTATGGGAGCTTGAGGGTTTTTAAACTATAAGTAAACTTCTTCGTTTAATCACTGACTCCTGACCAAGAGATAAAGCAGGGTGTGGCAGAGATAATCCAGTGATTATGCAAAGAGACTTTCACAGCCCCACTGCTATGCCACTGAGGTATAGGTCTTCTCCTGAATTTCCTGTTTAGTTCTCTGTCCCCTGGTGTAAGCACAGGGCCTCCCTGCTGCCGCTCCAGATTCTGAGGGCAGTAGCATCAGAGACTAAGAGTTGCACTTGGTGAGTCTTGAGAATTCACTTGGTGAATTCCACACAATTCCTGCCACCCAATCTCCATATCCCATCTCCTCCCCAATAGCTTTCCCATTCTCTATCGAACCCAGGCTTTTAAATGTTGGACCCAGAAGTGGCCATTCTAAAACCGAAATGGCTTGACATGGTTAGGAAATGGGCGGAGAAAGGCAAAATGGACTGGAAAAAGTAGGAACTTCCTTAGCAACTGTTGTGAGGGTTTTAACTGGTAGGATTAATAATACTACCGTGCAGGAAGGTAGGGTCTTGAGGGTAGAAAGAAGATAGATCAAAGGAATGGAATGGGTGGGGATCTTTCAGGCAAAACAATGATTATGTAGATAATAAGGGAGCAGGCCATAGTATCAGGAATGCAGGGTGCTTTGTGAGGCAGGGCATCTGATAAGACGAGGCAAACCTTTGGGGTTACTCCTGTCCCTCCTTGTTCAACCTCTCGGTAGAGAGACTAACAGGATAGATGCACTCCTTAGGTCAAGCCCTGCCAGGCTCTACCACATCCTCACAATTTCCCAAAACCCATTGATCTGATGAGACCCATATTAAACACTGTGTAACCTCTTTATCCCTGTAGGTCTGAGCTAGCATTTTATGGTCATAGCTAGAAACATTCTAGGATGCACTCATTTCAGGAACAGTCTTCCTCAAGTGGTAGAGTATTTTGACCCCCCAAAAGTGATATTTTTATTGTGTCCAGCTTTTTGTCTCTTCCAGATTATGATATAGTTGGAATTATACAATATGTAGCCTTCCCAAGTTGACTTATTTTATTTACTAATAAGCACTGAAGTTTATTCTATGTCTTTTAATCACTTGAAAACTCATTTCTTTTTTTAATGCTGAAAAATATTTAATTATTATGTCTATAATCTAGAGTGTTGACCTAATTAGTGTGAAAATAATAAATTTAAATTTTATGTAAATTTCTTGGAATCAGACCATGTATAAATTTCACTGCATCCAGCAAAAAATTATAGTCCCTTCATAGAATGAATCAAGAACCCTAAACCAGGTCTTCTACCTTTCTCCCATTTATCTCTGATATTCACCATGTTTTTCATAGATCTTAAGAATTATTTGCACTGTGTTTTATCACTTTGTTTACTTCAGTTTTTTAATGTTATTTTATTTTGCCAACAGGATTATCGCTGGGGCTTGTTGTGGGCATTAGGAAACCACCAATCCTGGTGGCCATTTTTTTCCTTTCCTTTTATTTTATTTTTTTTCCTTAAAAAAGATAGGACAGAGAGAAGCTTAGAGAGGACAGGGAGACAGAGAGAAGGAGAGAAAGACATCTGCAGACCTGCTTCACAACTCACAAAGCATCCACCCTGCAGGTGGGGATTGGGAGCTGGAACTGGAACAAGTCCTTTAGCTTGGTAATATGTGTGCTTAACTGTATGCACCACTTCCCCCCCATTTCCAGTATACACACACACACACACACACACACACACACACACACACACACACATACACACACACACATATATCACAATTTTCTCAAGTTCCTTCTATGTTGCTTTTTAGATGAACGAGCAGTTCTCTATGGAGTCTACACACTACTTCTTCATCTGGTATTGCAGTTTGTCACATTTTTCTCCCATTATTGTCTATAAATACCTTATTCTATGGACTGATTCCATGGCTCCAAATTATAGGTTTCACATCCTGTGAAGATTAATAATTCAACGACTATGGTGTTCTGTAGTCCCCATTATTTTGTAGAATTATTTTGTACAGGGGAGGAGGGAAGTATAGGAAATTGGGTGTTGGGGGATGCAAGTGAGCTGATGTCTGCCTCCCTACACTCCCTCTAGACTACTAGGGACACTGTCTGTCCTGTCATGGAGGCAATGAGAGATGTTTAAATTAGATATGGGATTAAAGTTTGATGTTAACGAAGTTGTCTTCTACTACAGAAACAACATTGTTCTAATAGCGGCAATTCACCAGAAGAATGTGAAGACAACACGTTTTGTTGTTGTTGTTTTCATTGGGACTTAACTACTCTAAGCTAGCTTTTTCAGATAGCAAATAAGATACAGGAAACAAAGGAAGAGAAGGAAAGACACCCCAATTCTGAAAGCCCTCCCAGTGCAGTGGAGGTCAGACTCAACCCTGTGTTCCATATTGTAAAGCAATGCCATCTCCTAAGTCCCTAGCCCAGATGAGTCCTCTCACAGGCCCAGGAGTCACTATACTCTTAGGAAGAGTTTGTTCTGTCTAACAGAATTAGAGGAATGATTTTTAAAAATCAAGCTATTTTATTTTGCCTAATGCCCCTTAATAAAACTATTTGTTTTAAAACTGAACAGTACTATCCCATTTTTAGAAGATATAAACCAAGGCTTAAAAAAGTTAAGCAATTGATTTAAAGTCACATCATAGAAAATATTAGCCAGGATTAAATAACAGGGTTGACAAGGTTCAATGCTTATATGTTACTGTTGTCGATGTCTTTCTACCTGTAGTAAGGTGAAAAGGAAAACACAACATATACCAATGCCCAACCTATTTTATATTATTATTACTATTATTATTATTATTATTATCTTTGAGACAGAGAAGACAGAGGGACAGATCAAAAGTGAAAGATACCACAGCACCAATGCTTCCTTTAATGCAGTGGAAGTAGGCTTGAGCTTGGCTTATGCACATGGTAAAGCAGTACCTTATACAAGTGAGCTATTTGCCAAGGTATAATAAATAAGAATTTATTATTCTTATAAAAGTCCTCAATCTGAGTTTTCTCTCCATGGGAATCTTCTTAAGGAGTGTGATATCTCTGCCTTTATGAAACTGGACTATTATCGATTGATAGCTGCATCAATACAATATTAGTATCATAGGAAGGGAGCTTGTTGTACTCACTCTTCTGTGTATGTCCCCTCCCTAGTTTTTTCCAGTAATATTTGATTAATAACTTGCATTCAGTTAAAAGCTAGAATTACTTCATTAGCTTAGCCAAATTATCTTTTTATGCTGGTGATAAATAAGCAGCTATTAGTAATGATTCACATTAGTTCCGTGGTTTAAAACAGCTAATTTCCTCCTGGAGGCTTTACAACCCCCGTGTTGCTACATTTGCTCAATGTACTCTTATTGCAGTACTTCTGTTAACAAGGTCACTTTTCCTCTCTCAAATAAGACTATATATTTATCTTGGTTGTTGGGCTAAGCTTGATAGAGCTACTTTATTAAAGGTAGGTATATTTGTTTAGACCTCAAGATTGTTTCAAAGGTGTAGGGCAGGGGTGGGGGACTTCTGGCCCATGGGCTGTATATGACCTGTGATATC